>NC_047123.1:21286698-21586698 GCF_902500255.1 Thalassophryne amazonica | reverse complement strand
GCGCAATTAGCACCTTGGGGAAAAGTGATAAAGATGTGTGTCATAATTGCATGTGTGGATGAAGTCATGATCCCGTGAAGGCTGGCAACAAGGTTTGAGTTGTGTTTGGTCTTTTTTTTTCCACAGCACAATGCCCCACGTGTAAAAGGAATGTGGTCGTTAATACTGGTACACAGGCAAAAAGTGCTGAGTCAGCATCTCCCCTGTGAAGGAACTGAGAAAGGAGATTGTCTCAGAATACATCAGGGACAAAGAAATCCTTCAGTCCTCAAAATTCTTGACCGGTTCAGGTCTCCCAAGAGATAGCAGACGTTACTGTTGACGTTTTACTGCTACGCTGCCTAGTTCCTCTTCACCACTGGGGGCAGTGTTCCATTCAGTACCAGAAAGTGCAGCGCAGAAGAAGCCTGGAGCGTAAACAGTTTTGTGTCTGTTAGCGTAGCTTCACATCTCATCTGTTTAAGTCCATTTGTGAACATAAAAATCAGCTACAACTGTTATAGCTGGTTACATTTGTGTCCCAATGCACGCAGGGATGCAGCTAATCGCTATAAATTCATCTGTTGATATTTGTTTCAATGAATTAATACATTTTAGTTAATATAATGTCATAAAATTCATCTAAAGTGACATATGCACTGACTTATATATGAAGAAACGATCTGCGATGTGACCCAGAGGTTTTCCGAAGAGCGGGTTTAACGCTCAAGTGGGTTGACTTTGGGTGTTGCCATCTTTGTAGTACCGGACTCTGCCTCACCCTGGCCCAACCAATAACATGGTGAAGAGGTGTTTTGCCTGGCATGGCCTGGGCGGGAAAAAAAACCCTGTTTAGTGATTCTTATAATTGATGGCTTGCATATGTGTTAAAAACTTTGACCGACATATTTTCTCAATAACCGTGGTGCCATCAGTGTAGCTAACTTCATCAAGCTATCGGTTAACAGTGTAAATAAGAAAATTAAACATGATGTGCTAAACATGGTACCCACTAAAGGGCGAATATAGGAGAATATTAACTAAAACATACAACAGAACAGCAAACTATAACTAGAATTAAAGACTAGATAGAATGTGTGGCTGGGGATAGCACCAAAACCAAAACCTTTCTTTCGTACTTCAACATAGTGACTGCTACCTCAAAACATTACTGCAAAATATTTTGAAAACTATTTTGAACATTGTTTGAGAGTCCAAATAAAAAGGAAGACATCATAGCATTAGCTTGTACTAAATGGGGCCTCAGTATGTCACCAGTTGTTTCGAAACAAATGCTTTGAAACATTCTAGGTGATATGGTGTTGAAACCTATTAAAACCCAAGCGAATGAACTGGCATTAGCATGTATGCTTATACTGTATACCTAATCTTTACTCATATTAAATTGGTCGATTAACTATCAAGAGTTTTAGAATTATTTAGCGAAGGGTAACAACCAATTTGACGGACATTTTTAGTGGCGGATGAACTACATTGCTGCCCCGGGGTTACAGTTAAGTCACTTTTTTGTTTCCCCGTCATAAAACCCTGCAGACAAAAAAGTCTCACTCAATGGGAAGCGAGGCTGTTGAAAGGTCAAGAGGTCAACTGAGGTCAAACCAGAGCTAACTCATGAGAGTGTGGGCAGGAGGAGGTCTCATCCATCTTGGTCTTTGTTGTGGCTCCTCTGGTGAGCTTTATTGCACACATTACTCACAGGATAAACAGAAAGAAAGTTAAGTAGATGCCATTTATAAATGGAAAATTCATCATAATTGTAATCATAATATAAATTTCTGCATTGAATTCTTTTTATTGAGCAGAAACAGTTCAATTGAAGACTCAATTGGTCATTTGAGAGAAAAAAGTCAATGCAGATTTTGGTAGTTTTCCAGGTAATTTCCAGCAGTAAAGTGCTCTCGTTCTGTTTTTTTTGTATGTGCAAAGTTAAATTGTAAAGTATAAAACTATACTTGCATTTTCCACATCTTACACTACGCCAACTTTTTATTGCAGATAATTTCATGAGAATTACAAATTCCATCATGGGCCTAGCCCACTATCCCTCACCTGTCAAACCGCCAAGTTCCAGTGTTGAAGTTGCCAACTTAGCACACCACTATGGATGCATATAAAATAAAACACCTTAAAACACAGTCTTTCCATTTTTTGATGTTCTAGTCGAGGTTCAGTCCAACAAACTGCTAAGATTGACACCAGGTTTGTTAGCTCAGTTTGGTGATTCCATTGAGCTAATGGCAGTAATGATAGCCTGATTGATCTCATCCACCAGTGCAAGGCTGGTCTAATTGATTCCTGATTGATCCCACCGCGGCCTGATAGATCATGTCCAATATTGTCAGATCCTGCCTGATTGAACGTGTCCAATATTACTAGATCTGGTCGTCCAGCATTGCCAAGTCTGGCCTAAATGAGCGTGTCCAGTATTGCCAGATCTGGTCGTCCAGCATTGCCAGGTCTGGCCTGATTGAGCGTGTCCAGTATTGCCAGATCTGGTCGTCCAGCATTGCCAGATCTGGTCTGATGGATCTCATCCAATATTGCCTGGTCTGATTGATTCCACCCATTCATGCCAGGTCTGACCTGATTGATCACTGAGGGCTGAGTGGTCATAAATACTTTGACATACCCACGTAGACACACAAACTCAACTCCTTTTGTGTTTTGTGGGTGAGGTGCCTTGCAGACATGCATAAACACATAAACCCGACCCTCACAGTTCTTGAGGTCCCTTCAAACCTAATCCACTCTAAATTTTGACTGGCTCCACATAGGGGTAGCACGTTGACCCCCATGTTCTCACTTTGCACTTTCCCTTCCCCCACTCCTGCGGGACGCTGCCCCACTCATCAGCTCCCCTGCCTCTTTTGCCACCACCGCGACTTTGCCTCCCCGCCTCCTCGCAGCCACTCCTCCCTGGGGCTTGTCTGATCACTGTTTCTATGTCTATGTGTGCCAGGTGAGCTCTGTCTAAACAAATCCTGCCTCCCACTTGTTTTGTCTACTGCGGTGAAGGCAGGCGGCTAGGCGGACTGCGTCGGCCTGGTATAAGGCTGCTTTTCTCTTTAACTGAATAGGAGGGGGGTGCTTAGTTTCAAAGGGCGGATACGGTGAATGAGTGTCCCAATGGAGTGAATTGTCAAGGATTTTGATTCATTGCTTGATGGTAAAAACATACAGAGCTGCTCAGAGGGGACGCTTCGTGCACTGAGCCACCCGAGAAAATCCACATTTCAACCATAATCTGTCAATGATTTAATCTACGTATGACATCTAAATCATCTGTAGGAGGGAAGGCACTTGGTATTGTGTGTACAAACCTAGAAGTAATTGAGATTGAAAGGGTTTGTGAGCATGTAAGTCCTGAAAAGTGCACATTCCGAGGCCTTTCACACCTGCCCTGTTTGGTTTGGACCCTTGGAGATCACAGTACCGACCAATCAGCAAATTTCTGGGTCAGCTGAATTAGGTGGCCTCACCATGGTTTGGCTCATTTAAAGTGTGAAATCTTGTTGTTGTTGGAAGTTCCAGCGAAATCGACTATTGTCACAACCTCTTTGGAAATGATGAGGCTCGGTGTCTGTATTGCTCAGTGGAGGTCAGAGTAAGAATGTGCAGCTATTCTTTGAACGCACAAATAGAAGGGAACTCTGACAGTGCATATTTCCACTGAGGTCAATCTCTGTTTACATTTTTGTTTGAACTTTGTTTTCTGTATGAAACAGTTATTATTTTGATCTGTAACATTCTTAAATCCTGATTGTAAACCTTTGATCCTGAGCTGTTGTTTATTCCTAATAACTCATCTTCAGTTGCTGACCTTTGATCCTGATGACTGGTCTTTGATCCTGTTTGCTGACCTTTGATATTGATCTATATGAATATTTGATCATCACTGACCTTCCATCCTGAGTTTTGATCCAGGTTGCTGATCTTTGATCTCAATCTATGAATGTTTTGATCATCATTCACCCTCCATCCTGATCTTTGATCCTGATTGCTGATATTTGATCTCGATCAATGAATGTTTTGATCATCATTACACACCTTCCATCCAGATCTTTGATCTTGAGTGTTGATATTTGATCTTAATGTATTATCTTGATCTTTGATCTTTGAACTTTGTTTTAAAAGGTTAAATTTTGTCACAGTTTGTCTGTTTTGCTTTCATCCAGTATACAAGGTCAGTTGATTGATCCTGATCTTTGATCCAGATTGTTGAACTAATCAAAGATTAGATTAGAAACGAGGTAATAATCGGTGAATCGCTGGTGACGCTCAGAAATGACACATGTGCACTAAAGGCAGGGCGGACCGAGTTTTAGGGGGGACCGTTTGGTTGGCAACACAGGCATTACAATGTGGTGGCACCAAGTCTATTTCTCCCGAGCCCTAGTTCTTTTATGGAAATGGAGAAGAGCCAGTCAGTGAATACAGCTGTGATGATGAACTTGTAGAAATAAGAGTGAAAAATGTTTTGATATTGGAAAAAGAAAAACAGTGGAACCAACAAAATATTTGCAATTGTAGTTTAGCACATAAAGTAAAATGGGAATCCTACAGATGTAATTGAGATAACATTTGGATGGATTTGTCCTCGTATGTATTTATGGCTGTGTGTGTAATTTACGGTGGAAGTCTAGTCTGGCACAACAACATGATGATGATGAAAGACACGACCTATCGTTTCAGCCCTTCCTCCTGGATATAATAAGTACATAAACAAACATAAAGCAGCGCTTGACATCATGCCGCGGAACAACGAAGTGCCGCTGGTGTTGACAGACGGGCGTCGAAAACAGGAAACAGTGCTTTTCAAATTCAGTTTCAAGCTTGAAAATAATGAATAAAATTTGAGAATACGGAATAAAAAAAATTATTACAGTAAACGCGCGATACAGGAATTTTGTATATTGAACTTCCAAGCATATTTTTGGACTGGATGCACAGTTGATTTTTATGTCAAATAATTCTGATCTTATAATAACGAATGCTCAAATTGAAAAAAAAAAAAAGATTGGATTTGCACAGTGGGTGAATTTTGTTATTTTTGTCCTATAAAATTTTATAGGCTTATCAGAGCCTGTAAGATTTTATCTTAATAATTTAATGGTAGAACTCAGCAGGATAATCAACGTGCAATTTATTTATTTTTAGTTTGTTTTTTGAATTTGCCTTTTTTTTATATAAATTCAGCTGAATGAATTGTATGAAGCTTCTAAATGAACAGAGAATGCACCGATAGGCAACGTGTTGACATGATTAATCTCAAGACAGATGTAGCCTCAAGCTTGTGTCAGCTGGATCAAGTCCTGGAGTGTGAAGTGTTCTGAAGTACACCCATCACAATCAGTGTTAGATTTGTTGCCAAAATATGTGTGGCTACAGAGTACTTCCTGAGTGAGGTAATGCTTAACAAATGATTTGGCTGCTGCTGGGGTAATAATGAAGTAAATTGACTTACGGTATGTGTGTAATGTTGGTTACCACACAGCAGCGGTGTTTGGTATAAATTAGGCGGTATTATTGTACAATAACTTCTCTCTACCTAATGTGTTTGTAACTAGAGCTCTGGGCCCGTTGTGTATGCAGATGTTCTCGCATTACTGAAGGTTCCTAGTACTTAGCGTAAACTCAGAGTAGCAAGTGCGAAGGATCCTGTTGTTATTCAGCTGATTAAAATTTTTTGTTGATTTATTTTTAGGTATTTGTTTAGTTAATTTTTTTCTACTACATTATTAATCCATGGGTTCGTGACGGCAGTACGAAAATGCGGCGTTTTTCGTAACGGGGGTATGAATTAATTTTGTGACGGGCAAATATGTGGGGTGAAAGGGGGGTCTGGGGAGTCATTTGGGCAGGGTACACACTTATGCTATGGCTAGAGTTATGAGAAAGAGAAGATTATGAATAGCAAAATAAAAAAACCCGTAGGGCACGTTAAAAAAACATGAGACTGGGCTGTTTTTTTCAAGGTAGAACAAGTCATTGGACAGCCTAAGGGCCTGGTCACACGCCACACGGCAATAGCTGGACGAAGCATAAATGTCACAAACTGTCGAGAAAAAGTGAATGAAAGATCCTGCATCAAGAGTGAATCAAGAGCGAAAAAAGGAAGGAAACAAAACCGAAGCTATCGAAAGAAAAACGAAACTAACGTCGACCTTGACGGTTTAAACCAAATCAAAACGAAACATTCACGATGATGTGACTGAAAGCGGGTATAAAACTGAGCGCAGCCAGCCTTGTCCTTGTATCTGCAGTACTTGCAGGTGCGGGATTTTGCTTGTCTTGACAACAGGTGAAAGATTTTGTTTGTGTTCACAACAACAACAGTTGGAACGTGCATAAATAGCTAAAGTAAATCGTTCTTAACGCTATTGTTTCTGTATGACAACATGGCTTTTTTGAACCCAAACATGGACATTTCATTAGCGATACAAGGATGTTTCATTCAGCGCATCAAAGCTTTTGTTATTGATTCGTTCTGATATCGTCAGCCTTCGTTCAATACATCGGACTTTGGAAGTTGCACAAAGTTGTACGAAAGTCAAACAGAATGCTAACGTTACAGAACCCGCCAGGAAAGAAAGCAAAACAAAATACGGACGAATTGAGGTTGTCGTCGGTATTCGTTCAAATTTTTCAGCAGCTTAAAAATTCGGACAAAGTGCCAGCTGCAGGAACGAAGCTAGACGAAGGTTCAACAATGCCTCTGAAAGTCAACAAAAGTCCAGATTTCTTGTTTCGTTAAGGCTTCTTTGTTCTTTGTTAGTGCCGTGTGACCGGGGCTTAAAGGAGGAGTTAAACTCCCATTTCTGCCTGGAATGGGAGTGCCTGTGTCACTATTTTACGAAATATGCAAACTACACCGACGTAAGCTAGTCTTTGGCTTTTTGATGCAGAAAGGCCATGTTAGTGTTAAAACATTATTTTATTCCTGACTCTGAAAAATTAGGCTCTAAACCTTGAATTGTTTACTTTGTTTGCAAGTTGCTTGGCTTCAGTTTAGACATTTTGTGGTGCTGTTTATTTAAGATGATCTATCTCATGAATGAAATTACCAAATGGCATCAAATTTGGTAGGCCCATGCAGGACCTGTCTTAGATTCACAGCACCAAATTTGGTGTACATGCACCTATAGATGATGCAGTAAAGCATATTTTTTCACATTTCAAAGCTCTAAAATGCTCCAAATTTGACAAGTTTTTGTTTGAGAGCCCTTAAAATGCACTCTGTTATTATTAGACCAAAATTGATGATAAATCACGTTTAAATTCATTTTACGTGGGCTGATTGAGAAGTTTTGAGCCTTACCCAGAAAAAGTAGATGTGGTTCTCCATCTTTTGCGTTCTGAGAAACCAACATTCCTCAACATTGCACCCATTGAGTGAAAACTTCATGCATTTGAGAAATGTTGGTTTCTCAGAAAGCAAAAGATGGAGAACCATGCCCTACTTTTTCTGGGTCAGTCTTAATTCATTTTAGAACAACTAAAATGACTCAAAATGTTCCAACTCATTAATGGACTTACTAAATGGTATAAAATTTATCAGCTTGATCCGGGATATTATATGGAGTTGCTGTACCCAGTTTGTTGGAACTGCACCAGTAGTTGGACCTGTAAACTATGGTGTGAGTACCCTTATAAAAGCTTTAAAATTCTTCAAGTTTAATTTATATTGTCTCTGAAGGGCTTTAAAGGCACTATCACATTGATGGATACAATTTTTGTTGGTGAATCACAAGTTTTTAAAATTATTTCTTGTTTTCAAGTACCTTAAGAACACTTAAAAGGACTCAGCAAAGGTAACAGCATCGCCAAACATCTCTGTCCAGTGACCCCATGACTCGATCAGCTCTTCCCAGTGAATTTCTCTACAAGTTGAGCACTTTTACCACATACAGGTATAGTCCTGGTTAGCATTACTGACATCCCTATATTTTAAAGAACACATTTTAAAGTTAGAACGCAACCAGTATATAGGTAGTCCAATAACAAGCTTTTCTTGACCATATTGAGATCTGCGTTATTTTTGCCGATATGAAAACTTCTAATTTACTCAATAAAAAATGTAGAAAAACACGTTGGCTGTTGGAAATTGAGTCATTAAATAGTTTGTCCAGCAGAGGGCACTCTGACAGCATTGTTTATCACATTAGCTTGATCACATTAGCTACAAGAGACTGAGGCAAAGCAACCAGCTGTCAGTGGTCGCTATGCCACTAGCTAGGTTGTTGCTCACTGTATTTATAGTTATAATCATGTTTAAACTGTAAAACACAAAGCCTCAATTCAATTTCTTTGTCATAAGTATTTGATAATGAAATGTTAGAAATCATTGCTATTTTTTGTATATATCAACAGATATATCAGTATCATAATTTTTTTTTACTACTTAATATCTGTATCATTATCGGCTCCCTAAAATTCCATATCGGTTGGACTCTATTTAAAATATTTTAGAAATAAAAGCAAACAAACAAATTTGTATAATCAGATTACTGGACAGAAACAACAAAACAAAATACTTTCATAAACTGAAATAAAAAATTTAGACATAAATATACGTGGCACAAGGTCATTGGCACCGTTTGATTTTATAATAAATGCTCAGTTTATCATCGGGTTTTCTTCAGCCACATTAGTGGATGAATACATGAACATTTCCAAGTCATTGAATGTGTCTTGGGATAATTTCCCTCAGTCATTAAGAAATACAAACAGGGTGGTACTGTGTGGTAGATCTGTCTGGAGGAGGCAAATCAACACGTTGCTATAAGTGTGTTGACCAAAGTCTTAAACTGGCTGTTGGCGTAGGTGTCCCTTTTTTGCAGAAAATGGTTGTCTTCTTGCTAATTTTGAGGTGAAACCCAGACAGCATCATAATGACAGTCCCATACACCGACCCACTCAGGCTAATCAGGCGTTTTAACAACTAGCTCAGAGGGGCTGGATACATAATTCTGCAGTAGCTGTCTTAATCAAGGTTCGTCAACACCCCTTAATGTGATAATCATTATTTTACATCAACCTCTGTAAATCCCTTGAACCACCCATACGGTCCAATCGGCAGTTGAGCTCGTTGGCGTTAGAGTAATGACTGTTGTCGGGGGAATGGAGACGGGGTCTAATTCCAGAAGCGTTTAACTGTAAAGATGAAGACATTGCAGGTGTGTGTTTGCACTTGCCCACTGTTATGCGGGGGGGGGGCGGTGTTCGAAGCCCGAAAAGAACACACCACGATGATGGTTCTTGAGTGACATTCTGGCGTTGCCGCTGCAATAAACAAAATTTTTTCAAGGCAGCAGTTATATAATTAATGAAGAATGCGTTTAATTTGTTGTAGTCGAGACGATCTCTTCCACAATAAATGGTGTTAATTTAGAAGAGATGAAAACGGGAGAGACGTGTTGAGAAAAGTACGGGCATGCGCAATTATCGTGTCCACCTCAATTATGCCTTTATGTTGAATTATGCGATCCTGCAATACCCGGACGACTTGACTCCCCCTGCAGAATGTCGGCCATGCTTTGATTCTCCGTCCTCCTCCTGTCTCATTCCTACCCCTCCTCTTTTCTTCTTCTCTGTTTCCTTGGAGCTGATTTATGTTTCATTTCGGAGCCAGCGTGTCTGCTTTGAACCACCTTTGTTTTTAGCCTTTCTTCATCCATTCGCTCCTTTTTCACCTTTCTTCCGTACAGTACACGGTTTGATGCGCCATTATCTTTGTTTTTTTTTTTAATGGGTTGAGTCAACCCTTACGGGGGAAAAAGGAGGCATGAGAGGGATGGAGAGGTAATGAGGCAGGGCTCAGAAGGGCCAGTCTGAACAAGGAAGCATTGTGTGCCCCCCCTCTCCCCCAAATTGTGTCGGACTGACAATCTGCATTACAGCACGCTACAGCAGCCTGCTCCCCAAAGCTCTGCTAATCTGTTGCTTACCAGCCCCTCTGGTTAGCTCAGGGAAGGCGGAGGGAGGAGGAGAGCAACGTTTATTCACTTTTGAATGCAAACTCCTTTGTAGGACGCAAACAAAATTAGCATTATCCCCTTTGTAGCATATATAAAACAATCCCATTTGTAAGTTTATCCATATGTAACATTTAAGCGTTATGAATCGAAAATCAACTTTAAAGGAATAGATACGACGACATTGATACAAGTTCTTGAATGTGTCGAGATGTACTACGAACTGGTCGTTGGCTTGGCTTTAACGTTATAAATCGGTAGAGTTGAACTTGTTACCAGTGCGACACTCGCGTCTTCAAACGCTTGTTAAAGTTCATAGGTCGGGGGTGAGACTCATCAACACGTACCGATACACTTCTGATGGCCGAGTCTGAAAATCACTGAAAGTCTGGCTCTTAGTCTTGATGCAAGATGATTACAAACAAAGACACAGTGATTCCTCTTAACTTCTCAAGTGCTGTAATCAGAGCATCCACTGACTGTGGATGATCATTTGTGAAGTCAAGAAAGGCACCTAAGCTGCTACCTTCTAGTAGCTTAGGACATGACTGCTACCCAGTCCATGAAGCCATTGAATGGTGTAGGAACCACAACACATCCCTGAGGAATGCCGGAACTCACTGGGGAAAATACTGAGATTCTGCAACTTTCTGTGATATTCTGAATGAATAATGCGAGTTAAAATTCATAGTTTCTGGTCATTTCTGCAGGTCTGCCTACAATCCTTATGAGTGAAAAGGATCTCCTGTTGCACATCCTGCAGTCAGATTTTCACTTCCTTTGCTCATCAAGCATGCTTGTTTTCACAGACCACCCCTTTAGATGAACTTGATAACCTCAATGACAGTTTGATCTCCCACTGCAAACGCATTAAACCTGGCTAATGTGGTGTGTCAGCTATGGAAAAAAGTCAGCAAAACACAGAATGTGATAGAGTAGGTAGGGTGCTTCTTTGTTGCAGTGATGTGTAACAGAATACACCTAGCACTTCACATTTTACACAAATCATGCCTACATATCTGTTTGGTTATGCACTTCAACAGCCGATTGGCGCCTACTGTAGTCACTGCAGTGACACAAAGATTGTTCCTGGAGGTAAGATTTTTCTTCATGTATAAGTGGATTTTCTGGCTCTATGAGAGACCATTCATATGCCTGGACATCCATAGTTTATACCTATTTCTTGATTAATCTGAACAAACATGCACATCATCAATGCTTTTGGTGGTGATGTAGGAAGAAGAAACTTCAGCATGTTTTCCAACTCTTTTGATAGTCACTTTTCCAAGTAGGTCATTATTTTTGTCTGAGACACCTGGGAAGAGTTTACAGTGCTATTCCACCACGATTGCCCATGATTCAAAAAAACGCAAAAGCGGGATGAAATGGCCTAATCTGGCTTGCCTCCTAACAGATTGGCTTATAAAGTGCAGACCTGGCAACTGGCTGCCTTATAACGTTCAGTTCTGGTAACCCGCCCAAAAACGAAAGCAAGGAGCTGCACCTTCAGCCAAAAGGCTCAACAAATGCTGCTTCGGCTTCAAAGATTTACCCAAATGGAGCACGATCAAACAAGTTTCAAGCCGTAGTCACTATCTCATATTGCTGTTTGGGGTTAAAGGGAAGGAACGGCGCTCTGTGGAATGAGTCATGAGATTGATGGGTAAAGATGTTTGTAGAATAACAAAGGTCCAGTTCTTTAGGTTTCTTGACGCGTCCTGTTTTACTATGTAGTTGTTACTTAAATGCTAACTAGTGACTCAAAACAATGACTGGATTTTTTTGCTAGTTAATGAATGAATGACCTTTTCATCTGCTAACTCAAAAATTAACTGTGACAACAATAAACTGATTAACCACTAAAAGATTTAGCAGCCACAACTGCTAATAGCTAACTTTTATGAATTTAACTTTGCCTGGCTCTGAAGCCTTCAAAAACAGACCTAAAGAATTTAAATGCTAATTTGCTGAAGTGTAAACAAAGAAAGGTTTAGCATACCAACATCAGAAATGTTTTTGACCATGAAACTTGTTTTTAAAGTTCGCTACCTTAAAGCTAATGGAACTAAATATAGTAGAAGACAATGCTAATTTGTCCGCTAATGGTTTTCAAAGTTATCTGAAGAGTGAATCCGCTAATGAAAACGTTAGTTTAGCTAATCAGCTGTTACCTGATTAGCTGGACTGTGCACACCAGTGCAAACGAGTATTTAGTCAGGTCAGACTCCGGTGAGGAGTATCACTTGCATTGCGAGGGAACGTTAACTACGACATTTTCTACATGTGACGCATTTCTGTGAGCCACATGTCCAAGTTTTCTGTCAAACACATTTTCAATCCATCACAAACAGGAAAATACAAACTGTAGATAATTTTTGGGTGGGTGCAGGAGAGTTTCCTGTCTCGTTTTCTTGCTTCTCTTTGACTCGTCTTCATGTGAAGCATCTTCGGGTCACTCCTGAGTTGTTCAAAAAGCGTTTGTGCGCAAATCACGTCGACTCCAGTTGTCCTCACTGTTGAATATGTGTGATACAAAAGCTAGGCTAACTTAAGCTACTGGTGCCCAATCCAGGAACTACTCACGTCCAGTCTGCGTGTCGTGTTGGGAATGACTGATGGACACATCCGTCATTCATTCTGTGGGACACACTGTTACATCTGTGTTGTGTCTCCTGGACTGTGGTTAGCTGATGGGACAGGGACAGTCTGGCTGCCACCCACCTCTGCCAGAACAATAAAATTAACCATTAAAATGATGGATCCCTCCCCAACTCTGACACTTTCTCTCTCTTTCTTGCACTTTCCTATTCACACGTGTGGGTGTTTGGACATGTACGCGAGCGCAAGGGAGGGACCCTCTGTGCCCTCACTCTTTCACCCTTCACCTCGTATCCAATCCCACCAATGACATCAAGCACCCAACGCCCAAGCACAGAATCTCTGAGTCAGCCATCCTCTTGGCTACTGCCCTTTGACCCCTGGGGGTCATAAAGAGAGGCACGTGCTGACAGAGGTCATGGGAGGACATGGGTGGGACTTGCATTTTGTTTCTGGGGACCCCCTAGGGAAACCTAGCTGCTACTGCCGAACCGTGAGACCAGCCCCAAGCCCAGCAGATGTTTCTTACCAGATCGCCCCCTGAGGATGAGCTTAGAAAGCAGACGTACAGGTGGAGGGGCCCTTCTTTTGTAAGTAGAGGTTAGCTAACATTAACCTAGGCTTCCAGACTGGTCACTAACATGGAGAAGATGGCCTTCAGCTGTCACCAGAAGACTGTTTTGTGGACTCATTTAAGGCACAAGTTTCATTTACAGACACGCTTGATCTGTTATTTTCTTTTATTATATGTAAATAACATACAGTAAGCCCCTTATGTTCTTTTACTTTTTAATGTTATGTGTGCAGCTATTTCAAGATTTTGTACAGTACCTGTTCTGTACTTGATGCATAAAAAAAACACCCCAAAATAAAAACAATGGCCTTACATGGACCATAAATGCCCTACCTACCTGTTTATGGTTCATTTTTAAATGATAATAATATCTTAATTAAATTAGAACAGAAAGTGTTAAATTTCTTACCTTCCTTTGAGAAATAGCGGGGCTTCGGTGTCATAACGCTGATGTGGAAACACACTCGCGACTTGATCATCACTAAAAGCAGCACGGGGGAGGTGATGGTCTAGTGGGTAAGCGTTGGGCTTGAGACCAGAGGATCCTTGGTTCAAATCCCAGCCTGACTGAAAAATCACTAAGGGCCCTTGGGCAAGGTCCTTAATCCCCTAGTTGCTCCCCGTGTGTAGTGAGCGCTTTGTATGGCAGCACCCTGACATCAGGGTGAATGTGAGCCATTATTGTAAAGGGCTTTCAGCATCTGATGCAGATGAAAAAGCGCTATATAAATGCAGTCCATTTACCATTGTCCCAAGATCCTAATGACATGAAATTTCCACCTTAGCAGAAAATAGCACACTCTGGAGTTGAGGTGGGATTAAAGAGAGTGAATGCATTAACACACATTTAAGTAAAATCCAATCCAAGTAGAATCTGTCCAAGTAAAATACAATTCGAGTAGAATCCGTCCAAGTAAAATCCAATCCAAGTAGAATCCGTCCAAGTAAAATCCAATCCCAGTAGAATCTGTCCAAGTAAAATACAACCCGAGTAGAATCCGTCCAAGTAAAATCCAATCCGAGTAGAATCTGTCCAATTAAAATCCAATCCAAGTAGAATCCGTCCAAGTAAAATCCAATTCCAGTAGAATCTGTCCAAGTAAAATACAATTCGAGTAGAATCCGTCCAAGTAAAATCCAATCCGAGTAGAATCCGTCCAAGTAAAATCCAATCCCAGTAGAATCTGTCCAAGTAAAATACAACCCGAGTAGAATCTGTCCAATTAAAATCCAATCCAAGTAGAATCCGTCCAAGTAAAATCCAATTCCAGTAGAATCTGTCCAAGCAAAATCCAATCCAAGTAGAATCCGTCCAAGTAAAATCCAATCTGAGTAGACTCTATCCAAGTAAAATCCAATCCAAGTAGAATCCATCCAAGTAAAATCCAATCTGAGTAGAATCTGTCCAAGTAAAATCCAATCCCAGTAGAATCCGTCCAAGCAAAATCCAATCCCAGTAGAATTTGTCCAAGTAAAATCCAAACCCAGTAGAATCTGTCCAAATAAAATCCAATCCAAGTAGAATTCATCCAAGCAAAATCCATCTGGTCTCTTGTGGCACTGAACTGTGCGGTCTGAACAGTCAGTTCAAACATCGCTTTTTGCCAACTGCGGTAATGGCGCTGTATGCTCCTTGTCGACACTGTGACTCTGCCCTCTTGCTTCGTTATACATAACTCTATGGCCTCATTCAAGAACAAGCTAACTCAGCGCTGCCAACTGTCCTGCATTGAGCAGGACAGTTCCTGCATTTTCCCCCGTGTCCCACAGTTGTGTGGGTTTGTGCACGTCCTCGGACCCCCTAGTTACGCTCCGCACCCTTGTCACGTGGGTGTCCCACATTGGCAAGTTCAGATATTGGCAGGTATGCTAACTACGGCTGATGCTAGCACTTTGTTTCTGGTCATTTTTGAGAAACCTTTTTCACTGCTGTTGTAGCCTCAACCTGTTTTCAGTATTAAGTAAAAACGGTTTTATTGATTTTTTTTTTTTTTCTTGCTAACAAACAAATGAACAAACATGCTGAACACAATACTTCCTTGGCAAAGGTAACAAAATCTTCACCACAAGTACAGCTACAATTATCAGTGGTTCGGCCTTTTTTTTTTCTCCTTCTTGGTTAATATTTGACCATTTCTCTCATTAACTGTTATTTTAGCAGATTTAAATCGTGGCTGGAGGCACAGAGTGAAACATGTCAGAAGGCAGTACTCTGCTGTAGGATTTGAAGTTGTGCAGTTAGCACAATCAGTGCTGGGGTTAAATCCACGGGAACAGCCTCATGTGAGTAAGCCCGCTCAGCTGACATGAATCCTATTCACCCATTCATTAAGTGTGTGTACTGTACACTCTGTCTGTCTTTGCATTTCAACGGTGTTGAGTAAATATTGTAAGATGTCTGCACTTCACCTACCCAGCCATCATGTGCTACCCAATTACTGATGCTAGTACGTTACAAGAAACACATCATTAATGTATAGCTCAGAAATTCCCAGGAGGCCTGAAACGTTGAAAAATATTTGGTAATTTATGAGCGGAAACAAATTCTCTTTAGGCTCTTGCAGAATTCTGGTGACGTAGGGCTTGGACAGCATAACGGTAGATGAGTGGGTGAGTGAGTGAGTTAGTACATCTCAGCAAGCTTGTGTAGACAATAACTCCAAAACAATAAATGCTATCATCACCAGATTGACCGAAAGGGCAACATTGTGTTGCCTATGTAATATCCCATAGACATACTGTCACCTGCTGGACGGTATCTGCTTTAACAAGAATCAGTTAGTAAGTTATGGACAGTTAGTGGGTGTAGGGTAACTCGTTGTAAATTCTATACATTTCTGGATAGATCTTATGCCTTCTTCCTGAACACTGGATACATTGTTTGCTAATCCCTGCTCTCCTAGCTAAGACGCTAGCTTACTAGCTAGGGAGAAACATGATGGCGTATGTTAATCCGACCTAGTTTTTATTGTAATACTGTCCCTTTCAGAGTACAAAGTCAAACTATTTTGGCACTATAAATTTATTCAAAGTCACAGTGGAAAAACATGCCTGGATTCTGAAAAACTCACAATCCATCCGTTCAGAACCTCGAACAATGGACCAAAACAATTTTTATGAAGCACAACATGGGCGTGACAAAGGCAGACCGTATTTCGCGAAATCCTTCCCTTATTGGTCCCCGTGGGCAATCAAGGGAGGTCCAACCCCCTACCCATAACCCGCCCGATAACAGGACATATGATTTTTATTGTAACTTGAATCTCTTTGTTCTAAGTGGTAAAACCGGTTCAACCCAGTTCAACATGCACATTAGAAAATAACAAACTAAAAGTTTATCAAACTAAGAATATAACCATTGATGTAAAGTAATTACTTAATACCAAAACAAACAACAAAGAAAACTAAATAACAAAATAATAGATAAACACAAATATATCTAAGACCTATGTTTGCAAATTCTAGAGGAAATATAAAACCGAATATGAACCTCATACCACAAATAAACAATAGATAGAATGTGTGGCTGGGGATAGTGAGAAAACCTTTAGTCAGTTTTACAAATTAGTGACAAAACCTATTTCAAATGCTGTTCTAGAGTATATCTCAAATGGAAGACACCACTATGTGGACAAATGACACATGAAATTTACAATAAATCTGTTTAGCGCATTTTTCCAGACACAGAATCAAAAGGAAAACATCAGTAAATAGTAGTTGGCTTTGGAAACCAAAGAAATGAGATATGGTGATTATCTGTAACAATCCTGGATGTAACCAGCAGGTGGCAGACAGCTATGTGGTGTATTTAATTCACAAAAAAACCTGCTTTTTGTGTTGATCTAGATTAAGTTCAGCTGTTTGTGTTCATTATATGTCCTTATAATCAAGTAGAAATCTATGCCAATTTATGTCAAATTTAATGTCTTCTGTGCTCTTTTTCTGTTACATAGTTTGACCACCTAGAACATTGGCTAATCCATGTTTTTAATTTCTGAAGGTTTTCATGATGTGGATTGTTCCAAGTCCTCTCTTGGCATTATGTCCATTTTGTGGTGTCCATATGAACTTGGGCTCCTGTTTTGTCTTATTCCGATCTCTAGGCTACTTGATGTCATGCTCCAGGCAGTTGTGGTGTCTTTGTGGCCTCCGGGGGAAAAGTAATTATAGGTTCTTAAGCCATCGGATCTGGCCTTGAGACCTCTGCTGCCACATCCTCTAGGGAGTTCTCTTCATCAATGTCTCTCTTCATCTCTCTGTAGAACATTGTTTTTTTTAAACATCCCATCATATCACGAAAACAACTGCCCTCAAGAGTTTTTTTTTAAATAAATGTAATTCACAAAAAAAGTTCTTGCCGATGATGGTTTTCTACTTTTCGTCGTCATCTTTGACGCACTTCGTAATTTTCTACTCCATCTTTGAGGGAAACCTCCGCGTTTCCCAGTAATCACCACTTAAAGGGAATTCCTTCTCCAGGCCTTCAGTTCTCCCATTTGGGAACATTTTGATGGTTTGATGGCTATAATTTGCTTAAAAATAATACCAATAAAAATCACTACGCCGTAAAGGCCTAATGTAGTGAGATGAAACAAGCCTCGGTCTTTGATTTCACTGCTTTCGAGAATGTCACAGTGGCTTTGTTCCTCTGGAATGCGCTCTGAGGTACTGTAGATGGATCATTCCATTTATGATTTATGCTTTTTTTAACAGCATGGACTTTCATTCATGCCGGTTTTTACTTATGTCTAATCCTCTATAAATAGGTAGTGTTTAAGGTTTGTCATTAGTAGTCTTTATGACTGCATGAATCTCAACAGAGTCTCAAAAAGAATCTCAAAGTGTTGTTTCTATGAGTGATTTGTTCATCCGGTTCTTTATTACACAGCGTTACGAGTGCACTTGCCAAACAAACCATTTGGTTCATTCAATACTATACTGGTACCATCAACACTCTTTACAAATGCCTGTTCCTTCAGTGACCGATGCCCCGTTTACACCGGACTATGACCTATACAAGACCTACAAGATCATGACATCTTGTCAACTCTCACGTCTTGGTTGGTCTCCGTTGTGATCTGTTATTTGTGTTTACACTAAGCTTGCATTGCGACTGAATTGTGCGAGTGCAAAATATGCTAATATCTGCAATCATTGATGCAACCCTATGCAGAGTCAATTGAGAGTCTATTACGACCCATAGCATCAAGCTGAGAGCATGTTGATACGTGAGAGTGTATCAAGACCGATTATAAGACCCATGTATCTGTTGCACAACTTGTGTGAGTGTTTTAAACAGTTTAGTACACTCGCACACCTGTTGGAGATCGATGGAGAGTGATGGTGACCAAGAGGGATCTTTTTTTCTGACTACAGAGACCCCATTGTGACCAGGAACCCCAGTGGGAGTCAACAAGAGTGATGGTGAGCAGAGGCCGTATTTCAATCGCAACTCAGTCGTGGACTTGGTGTAAATGGCGTGTTACTGAGTTGAGTCAGGTCCTTATAGAAATGGGACAAAATGCTGAATGTAATGAACTGCACAGAGGACCTGGAAGTTGTAATGAACTATGGATTTATGCCCAGTTGGTCTACTATTTTACCTACTCTCAAATTCCCATTTTGGCACAATCAAAGTTCCCAGTTGGTCCACTCTCAATTTGTCTACTTTCAAATTCCTACTCATTACCAAAATTTTTTCTTGCTGGTCTACTCCCATTTTGTCTACTGATATTTTACTTAAATATATCTTACATCTATAGGTCTATGGTCTTGGAAGACGCCCTCCTCCTCTCGTCTGTCTAGTCTGCCCAGTCTGCCCAGTCTGTATTTTGTCTTTGTGTCTGTAAGTGCCAATACAGTATTTAATGTTCCATATCTCAGTTCATGAAACATCTCCGTGTCAGACTTCTTTTTCTTCCATCCATTTTTGAGGCTCTCGTTGGGTGCTTGTGCAATTGCACAATTGAGGGTTTAAGTCCAGCCTACAGCTTGCAGGACCTGTCTAGAACAGACTAGTGATTATGTCATTTTAGTTTTTACTAAATGCACATTTAAACATGAAATAAAATCTTATACCTTAAGAGCCAAATAGCAGATGATTAAATTTAAAGGCAGTAAACCTAACGCCAAATACGTTTTTGTGCATTGTTTCAATAACATAGTAAATCACAAAGTAAACAAAATGGCACTGTAAAGTGCCATTTAAATGGGAGAAGAAGAAATGAGAATAGACTAATTGGGAGTGGACCAACTTGGAACGGTGAATGGAATGAAACGCCCTCCAGACGAAGACGACGTAGTGACCATTGACTGTAACGAACAGTCCCGGATTAGGAAGTCGTATATAACGAGGAACTCACTGAAGTACCCTGAGTTGCAGGTACTCGCATTGAATAGTGAGTGGAATTAAGTTTTCTAAGGGCCATGTACTTGCATTGAATGATGAATGAAATGAAGTGTTCTGGCAAGTAGGACGTTCCAATGAATAGAATGAATGAACTGAAACTGGGCAGAAAGATCCCAAACAAGGACACAGACACAGGTAGCCTGAAAAGTGGAAACAGTTAGGGTTCGGGTACAGTTGAACCTGAATTCTGGTCTAATGTAGGTTAGGGGTCAGCAGTAACCTGGTGTCACAGTCATGTGATTGTGCTCCATGATGTGGATTGCACAGTACCATCAACACTGAGAAATCAGGCCAAAGAGACCTCTCACTGAAAAATAACATTGACGAAATAATGAAAACTAATGCCAAATATCCATGAAGTTGTAACTTAGTATTCATTTCAGTGCACTGAGTCACTGAGGCTACAATCACAAGCCTGATTTTCTTATAGGTGTAACTGGCTATGAAGTCATTTTCACGTGATTCTGTTGTGTGAACCAGTGGAATTTTGCGCTGCATGCTTGTTTAAGCATTAACGATTGCTAAATTAACACACATGGAGGTTTGTTAAATGTAGAACAAAACCAGTTCTTGAGGTTTCTGATCCACATTTTAACTTTGAGGATGCAAATTAGAAAATATTTATAGTCCAGGTTAATCTCTTGCTCAAATAACATAACTAGTAAAGGGGTCATAGTGTAAAAAATAGAAGGGTCTCCACAATATATGAGCAGTTTGTTCTTCTGTTGTCTGTTGTAGAGGTATGTGTCTAATCAGTGATCATCAAGGAGGAAATCCTTTCCCAGTCGGCCTCTTTACGTATCTTGTTGACACAACACAATGACTCGTAACTAATCTCCAAGGTACTTGACCTCTTGTAGAGGGTCAGACTTTGGGGTCGTCACATGACTACAAATGAGTAGCTAATTATCCATAGGGACTCTGGTTTCTAATTTTAAAGATGGCTCAGTTGAACTATGGATATCAACCAAACCCCAACTTCCAGTGCAGAGAAATGAAGCCAGTGTGGAAGTGTCCAATCTTGTACTTCCTTGAATCGCAAATTGATGTTAACTCCAACAGTAAGTCACACTGAGACCCCCGTGTTACCTCACCCAACATTTCAACAAAAATAAACATGTTTACAGCATGATACAAAAATGGTTTTGGTTTCGACACCTAGTTTCGCCATTCATGACAACTGTACAGGGATAGCTTTATTAAAATGTATATAACTCATCAGTTTAACCTAAATTATAACATAAAATTATGAATAAATAGGGGCATGGTTGCTTTGAGTGATAGTTAGTGTGTGCCAGCGAGCCAAGCGCTAGCAGAGGCCTGTGCTAGCAGCAGCCTCTGTTAGCGCTCTTTGTTACTAGCTGCTGTGGACTCGACTGTTTTCACTTTCTGGGTATTTTATTATAAACATCTGATATAGTATAACTTGCTGTGCAGTTAAGTGTGTGAATGGACCATCTAAGAAGTCAATGCTCCAGTATATATGTTGAGTGTAATTTCAATATTATTTAATTTGTTTGCACAAATTAGCAGACACTGAGAGCTTAGTAATGTTGCCTCAACCATTATTCCACAGTTACTGGGGCGTTATGCTGCTTTTAATTTTTAACTCCTGCACCCCAAGCAACCTGTTTTGAAAACAAGCATACAGTCGGCAAAAAATACGCAATAATAACCAAGGTTAGCCTGTTAGCGTTAGCTTATTTTGTAACTCCAAGATGGGGGGCATGTTTGGGCTTCATTTATCCCACTCAGGTCACATTGGTCTTGCCCACACTCCACCTCTTAACCCATATGAATTGGTCACGAGTTTGGCAGTCAGGGCTTGCCAACGTAGCGATATTTGTAATTGCCCCATTTGTCCAGTATACATGTACTCAGTGAGTTTGACTGGTTGAGATGATGTCCCAGGTATATGTAGCGGTACAAAACAAATCCCTTTCCGGCTTGTGTGAAGATTAAAAGGACCTTGAACACCTTTCAATCAAGGACACAACAAGCACGACCTGTTTGGACAGGAATGCATCTCAACCGCCTGTGATGCTTTTTGTCACCGCGACGCACAGGGAGCAAGTTAAAGAAGGAGTCTGGCCTTGCATGAAAAGAAACTGGGCGGAGAAAGGAGGTGAAGCGATGCCTGGGTTTTCCTCCAGTATTGTTCTGACCTCTGCCTCTGAGGGACACCTGTCATTGGGCGGGCGGTTTACACAGGTGCCCTAACCCCGCCTCATTTGTTGCCCTTGAAAGGAGATGTCAGTCAACACGTAGGGTCAGGTGAACAATATTGACACTCCTGAAGAGCGAGGGGGCGGTGAAGAAGGAGAATAATATTTGTCAGAAGACACCGCAAGGTTGGCATGAAATAATCTGTTGACTTTTACCAACAGTCCTACTTTTTAGGGCAGTAACCTCAACCTGTTGTGTTGTGTCACGGCTATCGTGTTTTACGAAGCCGCCCCTCTGAACAGCCAGTGCGAATTTAAGATCGCCGTTGGGTTTTACCCTCCGCCGTTACCAGGGTTTCACTTCTACGATTGAGGCCCAGTAACCGGGGGGCAGCAGGAACTTGTGGTTTCTCATGGCAGTGGCATTTTGCCAAGTACCAGCCCTAATAATGTGATACTGTGATACCAACGCCGCACACCCTGGCTTTGAGAGCACGCAATGAGTTCTGCTCACGTTGTTTGTGTTGACATTTTGTATTGTGTGTGTGTGTGTGTGTGGTCCTTCTGACAGGGGGAATGCCAGGTTCCCTTTCATGTGCCGTGGAATGCGGCAGGGAAAGCAGGCCCGTGTGTGAGAGGGAGATTACGGTGAAACCTGTCTCAAAACTGCAATCAGTGTAGTTTCTACATCATGTAAAGTACTGTTTGCTTCGTTTTTAATACAAGGAAAAATGTGTCAACTTGCTTGGAAATTAAATTCTTCACAGAAAATTAGGTAAAAACTGCTTTCATCATGTTTTATATCTCAAATCTTACTGCCATGTTTTTGATGCAGTGCCAGATCTTAATTTGGATCAATAAAAACAGGTTGTATTGTTGTTGTGCTGTTATTCAGAGTTGAGTCAAGTCTGGGCATGCGTGCTGGTGTCGCATGTCGCTACATTCATAACACTACATAAACGCCTTGTGCCCTGAATGGCAACCACCCAGGTAGACAACCGGCCTACCACCGCTTGTTGTTACCTCAGTCATTTGAAGCATGGACATCTCCTTGGTCTTCTCCAGCCAATGGGTTCCTCAAGATTGATAAACCTACGTACTATACACATTGAAACATTCCACATGGTCAAAATGTTGTTGCAGATGTTCCCTCACAATGCAAATGGTGCTCCTCATCTGAGTCTCCCTGAAGTCTTTCCAGGGGTACCAAAGCATCCCCCTTTGAGACCTAGTAGTGCCTACGACATCTAGTCATTGCCTTGGATCCCCCTTATCGTCCAACTGTCACAACCTTACAACCACCCAAGTAGACAACCGGTTTACTGCCGCTTGTTGTTGCCTCAGTCACTTTAAGTATGGACATCTCCTTGGTCTTCTCCAGCCAATGGGTTCCTCAAGATTGATAAACCTACTTACTATACACATTGAAACATTCCACATGGTCAAAATGTTGTTGCAGATGTTCCCTCACAATGCAAATGGTGCTCCTCATCTGAGTCTCCCTGAAGTCTTTCCACGGGTACCAAAGCATCCCCCTTTGAGACCTAGTAGTGCCTACGACATCTAGTCATTGCCTTGGATCCCCCTTATCGTCCAACTGTCACAACCTTACAACCACCCAAGTAGACAACCGGTTTACTGCCGCTTGTTGTTGCCTCAGTCACTTTAAGTATGGACATCTCCTTGGTCTTCTCCAGCCAATGGGTTCCTCAAGATTGATAAACCTACTTACTATACACATTGAAACATTCCACATGGTCAAAATGTTGTTGCAGATGTTCCCTCACAATGCAAATGATGCTCCTCATCTGAGTCTTCCTGAAGTCTTTCCAGGGGTACCAAAGCATCCCCCTTTGAGACCTAGTAGTGCCTACGACATCTAGTCATTGCCTTGGATCCCCCTTATTGTCCAACTGTCACAACCTTACAACCACCCAAGTAGACAACCGGTTTACTGCCGCTTGTTGTTGCCTCAGTCATTTGAAGCGTGGACATCTCCTTGGTCTTCTCCAGCCAATGGGTTCCTCAAGATTGATAAACCTACGTACTATACATGTTGAAACATTCCACATGGTCAAAATATTGTTGCAGATGTTCCCTCACAATGCAAATGATGCTCCTCATCTGAGTCTTCCTGAAGTCATTCCAGGGGTACCAAAGCATCCCCCTTTGAGACCTACGACATCTAGTCATTGCCTTGGATCCTCCCTTATTGTCCAAGTGTCACAATCTTAGAGTCATAGAGGACATACCAGACCCTAAAGACTGCCATCATGAACACTTTTGGCCAGGGACCTCATTGATTCATAAGCTCTTCCAAGTCATCTAACATTTGCAAAGTTCGAAGACCCAGAGAGATCAACATCCCTGCAAAGATAAGTGAATGACTCTACAGATAAGTCCAGGAAGTTATTAAAGTTGACCTTCTGTCAGCCCGAACCAGTCTGGCCTCTGCCGTCAACAAGGCATTTTCACCCAGAAAACTGATGCACACTGGATATTTTCTTTTTCAGACCAATGTCTGTAGACCCCACAGATGTCAAGGTTCCAGTAGATCGATCGTTTCACACTAGCCTGCTTAGTACCAATAACTATGCTATATTTACAATCACTTAAACTTTAACTTTCTTGTCTATTCTGATCCTTGGTTTTGAGCAGAGAAAGCAGGAATTCTGTGACATATGTCACATAACTCTGAAATGAGCCTTTTCTGACCAAGTACTGCTTATAGTAAGGTAGTTTCTACATGCACAGTCAGAATTATGGGATGTTGAGGTCACAACTCCTCACTCTGGGAGAGGAGGAGTAACAGGAAGACAGAGGTCACGAATGAGAGGAACAGTAGTAGCCAGTAAACCACTATTGATTATGTCTGGTATTTATATTGTGTATTTATATTTAGATTTGCAAACTGTTTTTCTTTTTTACTTTTACTTTTGATACTCTGTGTGCTTCTTACCCTGTGTGCTGCTATACAATGCTGCTGGAACCTCAATGTCCGAGTCTTCCAGAGGGATCAGTAAAGTTCTGTCTAATCTATTCTAATCTTTGTCATAAAATCCCAATCATATATGGGTTTTAAAGCTTGATTAAAATTTATTTTGCACAATTGAACCCTTTAAAGGATGTTGCTTGATTGGTTTATGTTTACAGATTATTTGTCATATTGCAGGAAATTACTTTTGAAATATGTGTAGAACAGGCGGTACGGGAGTGACATTGTTTGCAGTGTTACGTCGCACCAAGGAAAGCCGTTTGAACTTGACCGACCCGGCTGTATGGGCTCCTCGTTTCTTTCAGGCTTGCAGTTAGGTAGTTAATTACTGTCTGTAAATTGCCCGTAGCTATGATTGTAAGTCAGGTGTCTTACACTCTACTTCCCTTTTGGCCAGTCATGGCCAGGCTGATATTTCTTATAGCGTCTGTTTGAGTACTTAGTTTAACAAGCGGCCATTGTTTTTCATGCTACTTCAGACTGGGTTTCTTTTTAAAAAAAAAATCAACTTAATGAGTGAGGCAGCTGTGAAATTCTACAAACAAGAATAAATTGTTCATCTGTCTGTGCTCCAGGTTAGAATACGGCTTCGGTTTACAATGTCCGGCTGTTGGTTCCAGTGAATGGGTTTATGTTGGCCTGAGTCATCTTGCAGAATGTTGCGGTGGCTCTTCAACTTTATCCTTGAATGGGTTTGCGACCTGTCCAGGGTGTGTTTTACCTCTTGCACTGGGATAGGCTTCACCACCTTGTGACCTTCAACAATGAAAGTTATTCACAAAATAGTCCACAGATTTAGGGAATAACCCTGTTGTGTCTGATGATTTTCAGGCATTAATGGTGGATTTATGGTCGCAAATTGATCTTTATCGGCGGCGCGTTAGTGGAGCCGGTAAAACGGCTGTTTGCAGCCAGCCACGGTAATTCCATCAATCAATCCAGTTAAATCCATTAAATCTACACAGTTCTGCATCGTCATCCCTGGACTAGTTTCTGTCACTCTCAGGTGACAGTGCAGTTATTTACATCTGCGTAGCAGCGCGCATGGGCCACAGACCTCAACATAGCTCATTAACTCATACTTTTGTATGGTATCTTAAATTAATCCATTTTGGTGTCATTGCTCCACCATTTTTTTCCTTCTTCTTCTTCTTTGTGTTTCTTGACAGTTGACAACCTCTTGCTCTCATCTGACAGTGCCATTTTTGATATCTGCGGAGCAACGTGCGCAGACAAGGCACGGAGTAACACATTGAATGTGAAACAGTTTTAATATTTTGTCACCGTTTGTGATATTTTATGGTCTGAAATCTCACACGATTAACCAATCAGATTTGCGGAAAAAATGTAATTGGATTAGAATTTTAAATTACACTACAAATACTTGGAACAGATTTTATTGGGTAGATTTTTTTAAACAAACAAATTCGGTGTTCTGGAGTTACACGACTTGTAAGAATTGTTTGGGGGTGCTATGGATGACAAAACCCGTGGCTGAGATTCGATCAGTTTTTAGTCACAGATTAGATTTTTATTTTATTTTTTAGGTTCAGGATAGAAAAGGTCCTCCGGAGCAGGCGTATCTGTCAGCAGCAATCTGGAAAAGTGATTGTGGTTGGTTTACAATAGTGCAAGAAAGGTGTGGAAGTTACTCCGTCCTCATCTCCTGATAATTCATAGTGATTCTTTCTGTACTTGGACCCAAAGGTGGCAGAGGCCATCTGCTTTTAGCACGCTCCAGTCATGTCAATACATAGCTGCTTTTTCACCACTCATGTGAGCGCACTGGTTTAATTTCATTGTAACTTTGAATTAACATGCAAATATGACATTAAAAACAAGGCACTGTGACAGTCTATCTTTGATACATAGTTGTTTAAAACCAGATTATGTATGATTTATCCAGATTAATGACATTTTACCAAACCAACATTTTGCTGTTGGTTTAGAGCTGTGTGAAGTCTCTGGAATATTGAAACATTAGTGTGTCAAAAAGGGGAATGCGTGAATTAAGTCTTTAGAAATAAGAAAACATCTTGGGTGTCAGGCCATTTTTCTCTAAAATTAAACTGAAAAGGGGAAAATCATCACATTTCAGACATTGGAAGAGGCCAAAATTTGGCTGTTTAATTTTTATTTAAACTTAATGAATTTTACCCATTTACTGTACAATCAGAAAAAAACAAACAATCCCTGTCCAAGGTCAGTACTATGGTGTTTAAAATTTAAAACGAAAATACGGAACTAGAATTTTAAAAATCGAGTGAAACATAAGATTAAAAAAAAAAAAATTTATCCACTAGGTTCATCACAATTTTTGTATAAAATGGATAAAAATGAGTCAGAATTTAAAGGAATCTTGTGGTTCAGAAAATTGTTTTTGCTTTAATTAAGAGATCATCAGAATAACTGTCAAATATATCCATGTTTATCACCTGATCAATGAATTATTTTACAGTTTCACCTGTAAAATATTTCCTGAAGGCACGTGTCTGAGTCATGTATCGAACAGCAAAATTTTATTTAAGAAAACCCAAAAAACAGTATAATAGTATTAAAAAACACCCCCCTTTGGTACGACACAAACATTTGGATGTATTTTATGTATCGTAGTTGATGACTGTGTGTGGCCCGTGTTCCTCGAGTTTGACATAGGCGCTCTATAAGTGCGGAGAAAGAATGGATGAGTGGATGTACGTAAAATCTAAACCAGCGCTGGTCTGGCACCTGTTCTTATCTTTACAACCCAATCACAGATGGAAATGCTTTACTGTGAGTGATGGCGGGCTCATAAACATTTCTTTTAGAATGACGCTGACCTTTCCAAGCCTGTGAATGTCTCTGGTTTCTCTTCTTCCATTTAGCTGTTGCCATGGCAATAAGAGTACAATATGTGTGCATTAGCCTGTGTGCTAGCATACTTGTCTGTTAGAAAACAGCTTTATTTCCTCTTCTATCAGTGAATAAATAAAAGTAATGCGCCGTGTGTCCACTTTGTCGATGTGTGTGCATGTTGACTTTGTGTAAATGTGTTTACAAAGCACTTAGGCGGGAAAACTGAGCTGCCTTTAGATGTTTTCAAAGGAAAGAGCTGTGCCATTTTTTTTTTATGCTACCTGATAGAATAGAATCTGTATCAGCAGGACTTGGGAAGATTTGTGTGGTGACCCGTTATCTCCAGAACCTCAAGAGTCAAGATAAGCAGAGAAGGACTTTATATGACGATGTTCAAAGGAGCTCGCTGTCTTTTATCGTCTCACTGGAATGTTAATGGCGGTTTTGTGATGTGCTCAGGTCTCCTGTGTGACTGACAGGATGCTAACTCTCAAGCGCTTTTAAAGGATTGTGGGCTTACCCAAAAATGTTTCAGTGATTTACAAATAAGCACCATTTAGTTTCATTTGATGCAAATTGCATGTTTAAAAGGGTCATATTATACACCTTTTCAGAAAATGTGTTTTGGCCGGATACGTCATATTCTAATCCAATTACATTTTTTCTGTGAATCTGATTGGTTAATCGTGTGATATAATCAGGTGTATAATCTCTGTGGAATGGAACAAAATATTAGACTGGTGGCCAAAGATATTACTCCACGCCCTGACCGGTGTTCTGACGAGATGTCATTACTGTTAAATGTGATTCCTGTCCTCTGCAAGCAACAGCGCATGTGCACGCAGCTGCGCATGCACAGTATTGTCGGGACGCATAACTTTCAAGACTAACAATTTGTCAGAACACAGCCTGCGCACTCTGCTAGCTGTTAGCGCTGTTAGCTCTGAGTGAGAGAAAGTCGCTTGCCTCCGCCGAAATGGATGAATTTAAGTGACTGTACAAAAGTATTGATGTGGATTCTAATACAGAATTACTGTTTCACGTTTGATGGATTTAATGGATTTTCACATTTGATGACGCCGCGCCCTGACCGCTGTTGGAGATACGGCTCACGCCTTCATATTAAGCCTTGCCGACCGAATTACCTACAGAAAAATAAACCCTGCAAATGATGGAATTGGATTAGAATGGGAATAACGCCCTTGTTTCTGATGATGTGTTGGACATTCATGCTGTTATATACGGTCGAAAATACCGGTTTTATCGAATAAAACTCCTTTTTACTGGTGATGCATAGCAACGTGCTATTTTGGACAGTATATCCCAGCATGAATGTCCGACACATCATCAGACACAACATGGTTATTCCCTAAGTCTCGCAACTAGGCCGTCCCATTTTGAATGCTACTTGGGATGCAGCCACAGAATGCAGCCTTCTTTGCGCAATTTTAGTTATTTATTTTTAAGAGAAAATGGTTATTAAATAAAAACACAATTGTGGGCTCCATATGTGCAATTATAAATGAGTAATGTTAATTAAAGTGTACATAAGTGCTGAAACATGAGTTATGTTCACTATGCTAGCTTGTCAAGGTTTCCAATCGACAGGGGGTAGGGGTGGGAAAAGCTAATGATGCAATTGCAAAACGCTCCATGGGCTATACCTTTCAGAAGGGTTTATTCAGGTCTCTGCTGTCTTGGAGGGCCATATCTATATCGGACACAGCCTTAGAAGTATGCAGCCCCTGAATAAGGACACAGCCTCAAATCTTGGACTTGATTTATCTGAGCAGTCATCCATCCTGCTCCTGGAGATCAGCTGCCCTGAATTTTTCCAACTCTCCTTGTTCCATACTATATAGGACCTGAGGCCCATTGCTACCGCATGAAGCAAATAAGGGACTAGTACGATTCCCTTCGGACAGTATACCAGTCTATTGCATGTTACTTCCCCAGCTAAGGCCAGTACACATTTACAGAGAGGTAGACTGAGACAATGCAGATGAAGCATCTTGTCCAAGAACAAAGACTGGTAGCATGACCGGAAATCAAACCTAGGTCTACATGTTGCAGCATTCTTCTTATCCCACTGACATGAGCCAGGAAACATCAGACTTGACTAATCGGCTGTTTTCAGCAGGTACACTTGGAAAACATGTAAGTCAGGTGATCTCCAGGAGCAGGGTTTGTGGCCCTTCATTTACATACGTCATTAATAAATGCAAACAGTATGGTAATGTACGGTAAATGTGTCTGGAGTAGGCAACTCTCAAGACTGAGCGTTCAAGAAAACAACTGAGGGATGCCCCTGATGACAGACAGCACTGAAAGAGCGTTAAACTTTAGTGGCTGTGTTTGGACAAATTGCATCATGCAACTTTTGTCTGTTCAGTCACCAGTTATGCAGTTTCATGGATCCACAACAGAGCTGCGGTTTTTCCTGGATGGCAATCATCAGACAGGCAACCAGACATCTCTTGACCTTTTCCAGTTGCTGGGGTCCTCAACCCTGAGACAGTATGCGGGATAAGAATAAAGAAGCACACCACATGGCCAAAATGTCATAGCTGACATTTCCTTGCAATGCAAGTAATGCATTTCATCTTAGTCTCCCTTTCATTGGTACCCAAGAATCCTAAAGAGACCTAGTACCAAAGACATCCAGGTGTTGCCTTAGGTCAGTGGTTACTGGTCTCACAACCATACAGTAAGACATTGTATGGTTGTCTACTTGTATGCTTGACACTAGGATCTTAAAATGTGGGCCTTCATTCTCTTGCAAAGGTATTGGCATCGCCAAACACCTCTGTTGAGAGACCTCACGACTCCACAAGCTTGTCCCAGGCATGTCTCTCAGACGTTAATCCCAGGGACCTAGAACCGTGAATGTCTCTACAAGTTCAACACAGATAGACTTGCATAGCTGAGTCCAGGAACTCATTAGAAGCCTGGATCTTAAGTCATCCAGGACAATTGCAACCCTGGACACTTGGATTCCTCACTCAGCTTCTCGAGTGCAGTAATCGGCCTCTTGATTTCAGTTCCTTCTCACAGCCCTGTGTACACCTGTGGAAAAATGTCCAGTATGTGGTATTGTATGAAAAGTGTGATTACATCGGCCCTTTCAAATCATCCTTGGCAGCTATTCTGTTTGGCATCAAACACGACTCTGTTCTGAAGTCATGACTGGAGGCCTGACGCTAACAGCTAAATATGCCAAGGTTTTACTTGCTGTGTGTAGTTGTGGTATTCTTGGCCTAGAGGCATATTTGAGATGTTAACAGTCATTTGTTGGGGCTTGCTGATATGCAACACCCAGTTCCATTCAACTGGTATATTCCTAAATATTTCCTGCACACAGGCGAGGTATGATGGCTACAGGCTTCTTTTTCATCTAGGGTATTTCTTAAAACTAAAAAGAAAGGTAGTTGAGGAGACATGGGGATGTTTTCACCTAAGATACAGTTATACCTGCGTCACAACAGCAGAAAAAAGGATTCAAAGATAGGTCAGGCCTAGGAACCTGTCGCCAAATCCACCGCACTACGGAACAACAAGGGGTCCTGGTTGACAACCACCCAGGGAGACATACTGTCTGTCTCCACCTCTTAAAAACAGCCAACTATCCACTATAGCCAGTTGATACTTGAGCATCCTCTGGGTCTTTTCCTGGTGAGGGGGGCCTCGGCACTGAGTCCTCTGCATATAGGATCATGCTCAGAGTAGCATACTCGCTAAGTAACCGCTCATTTGGCACTACATCATTCCAGCTGTACTCAAGGATCCTCCTGAGAGATGTAGTACTGTAGTTCAGTAGTATGTGTCCCTTGGAGGAGCTAAGTTGGACACGCACTCTGTCAGTTGTGGTGTCCCTCGAGAATCGGTCCTTGGCCCCACCCTGTTCACTCTGTACATACTCCCCCTTAGCCATGTCATCAGCCGGCATGGAATATCTTTCTATTATTACGCTGTACGCTACGCTACTGAAGACATACAGTCATTGCTTCATGCCATGCTCAGAATCCAGGTCTTGCAACCACATATAAATGATCAGTTGCCATTTTCATGATGTTTAACATGATACCCGGCAAAGTATAAGACTCAGTGAGTGTTGTCGGCATCTCATTGACATCTGGTACGGTTGGTGATCAAGGTTCATGCTGTATTGCAACATTTTTCTGATTTTATCAGCACTTAGGATCAGGCGAAATCTGGTTGTGTCGCTTCTTCCTGGATTCCTTAGTGATGTGTGGCAATGTATTGTGCCTCCTGATCCATCTAATTTTAACGCAGTTCTCAACCCATTCCAGGTTTTCAAGGTGCATTGATCACATAATCCAGACTAACACAGGCATTTGGTATTTATACTTCAGTAGTCCTGCACCACCCTTGGAGGTCCTGAGGTGTTAAAAGACTCATTTGCTTTCTTTGAATTTTATAGCAACCTATTGCATTTTAATGTGCAAGCCTTGTTATCCCTCATAATTATGCAAAAATGCCATCAACCCCTACAGTATGGCTTTTTCATTTATTGATGCTCAGTACACCTTTTTGCTGATTCGGCATGTTGTCACCTGTTTCAGATTACCTGTCCAAAGTGTTGAGGAACTACACTGAGCTGGCCTGTGACGGAGACGTCTTGTCGCTTCGCTGCCCACCCCGCACCACGATCACCGTCCAGTCAGCTTTTTACGGGAGGAGAGGGCCGTCTGACTCACAAAAGTGCCCAAAGAGCTCCCAAGCTCTCCCAGGAGCTTTGAGGAGTCAGGAGGATGAGCGACATTGTTCTGTGTCTACTGCACTACAGGTGAATTCAGACGTTCCTGCTAACATTGTCTACTAGCAATGGATCTTTCTTATGTAATTTTGGTTAATTTACTTAGTTCTTGGCATCTTCAGCCAACTTGAAAATAATCACATCTGTGTCACATGGGGAAATTAACAGATTTAGACCATTAATGTAAACATAATATTCATTTTATCCAACGTTGATTGAAGTTTTCCACAATGTGAGCACATTTGCTAGACAACTCACCTATCTTCTTGTCGTGGCATATGTCTCTGCATCCACCACATCATGGAGCCGGCTGTGGTCTTGGATATCAACCATCCAGGCAGACAACCTGTCCATCCCCAAGTCTCAACAGTAACCAATCATCTGCCCCAGCCTGGTGAATCATGGGCATCTCCTTGGTCTTAGTCCATCTGCTGTTGTCCTCAACACTGAGGTACCAGCATGGTAGATCATGGTCAGAATGTTGCTGACACCCCCTCGCAATGCAAGCAGTATTCCTCATCTGAATATCCTTGAAGTGACTGTTTGACATAAAGTAATTACAGTGGCACCCAAGGATGCCTTCACTTGGCCACGTTTTGGCGGCAAGTCCACCTACCCCACTAGGATTGGTGGCCCAGTGCAGACTCCAGTTTTCACCACACTAAGCACGGAAGAGTTGAGGACAAAGTTCACCTGGAGTTGCATCAAGTTGCGCCATCCTGAGGCCAGTGCAGGTGGGGCTGGAAATCCACTGGGTTCAGGAAATTTTTTTTTGCCAACTTTTGCACCTCGTCCCTTTACGGTGCCAAACTTGTCCAGGTATAAGAGTAGCTTCATGTTTTGACCTGAATCGTTTCTCATCTTTAGCATCTCTACCTCTCTTGTACGAGTCCTCACAGACTTGCTAAGTTTGAAAAGTATTGTTTAAACTGGATAAAGTGGCCGCTGTTTAAATTCTGGGTGTCCGCCGATTGTGCAATGCTTCGTCAAAAGGTCTTCCAGCAAACGATGCTCTTCAATGACGAAATGGTCTTGTATGTTCCGATGCTACAAAGCGATTTCGTGGAAGAATGCCCTCCTAAATTGGGATTCAGCCAAGATGGAGGCCCCGCTATGCAACACAAATGCACTCTGTCCAGCATTCATTGCGTTGTTTTGTTTAGTTTAGCCCCACTTCCTTCTAGAGCAGGGAACCTTCTGTTTCCAGAATAGCCATGACCGTCATGAATTCACAGACTCTGAGGCGGCTTTGTGCTAAAGGGAGAGAATGATTGACGGCTCTGCCACCCACATTGGTAGAACCTGAAGAATCCCATTGTAGCACCTGTTCCTGACCTTTGGTCTGTTGTTCCTACGGTATGAATGGCCCTATATAAAGTGCGTAGTTTAAGCATTTCCCACCGTTCATACACAAAAAATGGTGACAGCTCCACAAAAGCTCATAATTAATGGCTTACTGTATGTATACCATAACATTGTTTCTTAATGTGACACATGATACAGAGATATTTAGATCCACAGTTGTGTTTTGACTTGTGTGTTTACACACATAAATCACTGAAATCGCTCACAGTAGGCGCCTTCATATATGTGTGGTGTCGTTTAAGGGGAATTACACCGATCGGGTACTCCATTTACCCCCCAGCACAAACCGCAACTCACAAAGCTGCATTCCATTATCCATTGTTATGAACGCGTCGTCGTGAAAATATCAGCGAACTTTCCACTCAGGTATGGTTCAAGCGACTGGGAGTCATGGAGCACACAATTTCCCTAAGAGTTTTGGTGTTTTGGAAGAGGGGAGTATATATATATATATATATATATATATATATATATATATATATATATATATATATATATATATATATATATGCGCTCTAAGCCTTTGGGGTCCTGGTGCTTCAAATCAAATTTATTAATTTATATAGTGCCAATTCACGATGAAATCGTCTCAAGGCACTTCACACAACATAATAAAAACAGAAAAAACTGAATTAAAAATTTCCAAACACAATAAAAAGACAAAACCATAAAAGAATACAAGAATAAAAACATATCATAACACTAATGATAAAACAAGGAAAGCAAATGAGTCTTTAAACATGATTTAAAAGTCTCCACAGTATCCGATTGCCGTATGTGTGCCGGGAAATCGTTCCACAGAGCTGGGGCACGGTAGGAGAAAGCTCTGTGACCGGCAGACTTTTTATTCACCCTGGGAACACATAAAAGTCCTGCACCCTGAGAATGCAGGGCCCGAGCTGGTACATAGAGGCTTACCAGGTCAGCCAGATAGGGAGGTGCAAGTCCATGAACAGTCTTATAAACTAATAACAGTACCTTAAAATCTGATCTTGCAGTGACTGGGAGCCAGTGCAGGGACGCCAAAACGGGCGTAATGTGGTCGAATTTTCTGCTTTGTATCAAAGTCTGGCAGTAGTATTTTGAACCAGGTGAAGACCCCCTAATCCTGGACTGCGGTAAGCCAGAAAATAGAGCATTATAATAGTCCAATCTAGAGGAGACAAACGCATGAATCAAAGTCTCAGCCATAGACAGGATGGGACAAATCTTCGCTATATTTTGCAAATGGAAATCAAATCAAATCAAATCAATTTTATTTATATAGCGCCAAATCACAACAAACAGTTGCCCCAAGGCGCTTTATATTGTAAGGAAAATCCAGACAGTAATTACGGAAAAAGCCCAACGGTCAAAACGACCCCCTGTGAGCAAGCACTTGGCGACAGTGGGAAGGAAAAACTCCCTTTTAACAGGAAGAAACCTCCAGCAGAACCAGGCTCAGGGAGGGGCAGTCTTCTGCTGGGACTGGTTGGGGCTGAGGGAGAGAACCAGGAAAAAGACATGCTGTGGAGGGGAGCAGAGATCAATCACTAATGATTAAATGCAGAGTGGTGCATACAGAGGAAAAAGAGAAAGAAACACTCAGTGCATCATGGGAACCTCCCAGCAGTCTAAGTCTATAGCAGCATAACTAAGGGATGGTTCAGGGTCACCTGATCTAGCCCTAACTATAAGCTTTAGCAAAAAGGAAAGTTTTAAGCCTAATCTTAAAAGTAGAGAGGGTGTCTGTCTCCCTGATCTGAATTGGGAGCTGGTTCCACAGGAGAGGAGCCTGAAAGTTGAAGGCTCTGCCTCCCATTCTACTCTTACAAACCCTAGGAACTACAAGTAAGCCTGCAGTCTGAGAGCGAAGCGCTCTATTGGGGTGATATGGTACTATGAGGTCCCTCAGATAAGATGGGACCTGATTATTCAAAACCTTATAAGTAAGAAGAAGAATTTTAAATTCTATTCTAGAATTAACAGGAAGCCAATGAAGAGAAGCCAATATGGGTGAAATATGCTCTCTCCTTCTAGTCCCTGTCAGCACTCTAGCTGCAGCATTTTGAATTAACTGAAGGCTTTTCAGGGAACGTTTAGGACAACCTGATAGTAATGAATTACAATAGTCCAGCCTAGAGGAAATAAATGCATGAATTAGTTTTTCAGCATCACTCTGAGACAAGACCTTTCTAATTTTAGAGATATTGCGCAAATGCAAAAAAGCAGTCCTACATATTTGTTTAATATGCGCATTGAATGACATATCCTGATCAAAAATGACTCCAAGATTTCTCACAGTATTACTAGAGGTCAGGGTAATGCCATCCAGAGTAAGGATCTGGAAATGGAAGAAAGCAGTCCTCCTAATGTCTCTAATGTGGAGGTCAAAAGACAACATAGGATCAAAAATTACCCCAAGATTCCTCACTTTATCCGTATGATGTATAACACACGAACCTAAGCTAAGCGCTAGCTGATCAAATTGATGCTGATACCTCGCTGGACCAAGAACCATCACTTCAGTCTTATCAGAATTTAAAAGTAGGAAGTTACTAGACATCCAACTTTTCACTGATGCAAGGCAATCTTCCAAAGATTTTATGTGAATGAGATTACCAGCAGTTATCTGCATGTACAATTGGGTGTCATCAGCATAGCAATGAAAGGCAATCCCAAAACGCCGCAGTATATTCCCAAGGGGTGCTACAAAAGGGAAAAAAGCAGGGGGCCTAAAACGGATCCCTGCGGAACCCCAAATTTCATATCCTTAAGATCAGAAGAAGTGCCATTGCACAACACACAGTAAGAACGACTAGACAGGTATGACGTCAACCATGCAAGGGCAGTTCCCGTAATCCCAGACTGATTCTCCAGTCTGTTGAGTAAAATATGATGATCCACAGTATCAAACGCAACACTAAGATCCAACAGCACCAAGACTGTAGTGGTATCCGAGTCCATTGCTTGGAAAAGGTCATTCACAACATTAGTAAGTGCTGTCTCTGTGGAGTGATATTTTCACTCCTGTCTTACTGTATGGTTGTGAAACTTGGACACTAACCAGTGATCCCAGGTGATGAATTGCTGCAAGGTCTCCTTGGAGGATCTTTGGGTACTGTTGAAATGACTGTCAACAGCAACAAGGAAACTAGTGAGGGAAGCCACTAAAACACCCACGACAACTCTGAAGACATTATAGGCTTCTCTGGATGAGACTTGAGAAACTGGAGAAAGTGCACCTTGTATCTCTTGCAGAATGGGTGGAGTGAGGCTGTTTTTTTTCTTATGCCTGCTCCTCTCCTCCATATTCCCATGACTATGGGCAGCCTTTTTGAAGTGGTTTTAGGTGTGCGTGCTGCTGTTCTCACAATCACTGGCTCATTGTCCTCAGCCTAACCCTCTTTTTGGTCTTCTCGCATGTCGCTCTTTTCTTTTTTAGAAAATGCTGGACGAGTGCCAAGACAGAAGGAGCTGTCAAGTCCTTGTCAACAGCCGCGTGTTTGGGACAGACCAGTGTCCCGGTAGCAGCAAATACCTCATTGTGTGGTACAAATGCAGACCCAGTAAGTTCCGTCATGGCCCCGGATCAGATCTGACTGTCTGACTGACCTTTATCACACACGTCTGCACTGAGTCATCACCTGGGCAATTCCAGAAGCCACCAAGTTTGTTGGATATCAGAGTGAAAATCATACACACATATATAATCTTTGACCGCTATGACCTTCACCTTTGCCAAAACAAGCCCTTTAAGGGCAGTTCTGGAGTTGTCAGTCATCCACATCAATCAAAGGTCTTGGGAGGAACAGATAAACATACATTTGACCTTTGACCTCAGTCATCTTGACCTTTGCCTAAACAAAACCTTAAAGTGAAATTCTGGGATCAACTTAGATGCACAAAACAAGTTTTGGTGGAAATTGGACCAAACACCTCAAACAACTATTGGAGCAAATACGCAAACAAATGTTTCTCAAATGGGGCAGCACGGTGGCTTAGTGGTTAGCACTGTTGCCTCACAGCGAGAAGGTTGTGGGTTCAATTCCCGTGGCCTTTCTGTGTGGAGTTTGCATGTTCTCCCCGTATTTGCGTGGGTTTCCTCCGGGTGCTCCGGTTTCCTCCCACATCCAAAGACATGCGGGTTAGGTGGATTGGAATCTTTAAAATTGTCCGTAGGTGTGTGTGTGGGTGTGTCTGTGTTTGTTTGTCTGTTTGTGGCCCTGCGACAGACTAGCGTCCTGTCCTGGGTGTACCCTGCCTCGCGCTCTGTGACTGCTGGGATAGGCTCCAGCCCCCCGCGACCCTTAATTGGACTAAGCATGCTCGTCGTCCTCATCGGGGTCTCGACCTGACTCCAGTTCATCGTCGTAACCGACTTGAGTGGGCAAATGCTCACATTCGCTGGCGTTTGGCACGTTGGAGAGGTGTTCTCTTCACGGATGATGCGAAGGAGATGTGTTGCACTGCATGAGGCAAATGGTGGTCACACCAGATACTGACTGGTATCCCCCCCAGTAAAACAAAACTTTCAGAGTGGCCTTTTATTGTGGGCAGTCTAAGGCACACCTGTGCACTAATCATGGTGTCTAATCAGCATCGGTTGAGCAAAGGAGAAGTGCTCACTATCACAGATTTCGACTGGTTTGTGAACAATATTTGAGGGAAATGGTGATATTGTGTATGTGGAAAAAGTTTTAGATCTTTGAGTTCATCTCATACAAAATGGGAGCAAAACCAAAAGTGTTGCGTTTATATTTTTGTTGAGTATATTTGTGTGTGTTGTACAATTATTATGCAAGTGAGTGCAAGCTGTAAAAAGTATCCTTGAAGCTGTGTCTGCAAAATGAGTGCTTGTATCATCTGCAATGAGGGTGAAACATCATCCAAAAGAGTTGTTCGTAATCCACAGATGGTTGAAGAACTCCTGGACTGTTGTAAAGAAAGACTCAGCCTTGGGGATACCAGCATTCAAAACCTCAGATAGCTTGTCAAGTTTGGAGGAGTCAAAAAGAAAAGACTTATTATATTACAGTGAATGCCATAAGCCCCTTATGAATAAATGTGTAATTAAAAGACTCAGGGAGGGTGCTAAAACGCGTGATAGATCTGACTCCCCCATAGGTTTCTTACCTGCTCTAGGTCGTCCCTCATGTTCAGATGCCACAAACCATCCAAAAAGGTCAAAAAGTCTATCTAAAGCAGAGGTGTGTCTGTTCTCTTCGTGTTCTTTTTGTGCATCTGATGCCAAAGAGCCTATGGCATCAGAAAATGTATATTTACTGCATAAATACTGTATGACATGTTTAATGTCCATGCTTCTCTTATAACTTGTAAAATGTGCATTTTAAACAACTATTGACATTTTGATACTTAATTGCAGGTATGTTTGTAATAAAATCCATTGTTTAATTAATGGAATGATTTGTTGTGATACTTTTATTTTATATAGAGGTGATAAGCATTAAATATAATTAGAAATTGATCTTACTGTAGTACGTCAATTGAAATCAAAATTTTTCATTGAAAATTTACCAATTAGCATCAACATTTAAAAGATCTAGAAAGCTAATGAGCGTCCTAGTCTCATTTTATCATAATCACTATTTTTTAATGTTTTCCAGGGTGTATCATTATTATGTTAAGTACCCTCATAACCCCATAGGAGGCTCCTAAGATGATAAATGTTATCGAAACTTTGAGAAAGCTAGGCCTCTAGATTAATTTTGGGGACCTTAGTAGACCCAGCCCCCCCAAAAATACAGAAAAGCAACAAAGCTTGATTTATTGCATGCAGGGTGTATTATTTATGTATTTAGTACCCTTACAAATTAAAAAAAGGACTATAAGATTGTGAAAATTGGTCTAGAATTGAGGAAGATATGCTTTATACTGTTTGAGGGCCCCCCGGACAGAATTACCCCCCTAGAGGTGGGTTACAGGGGTCAGAAAAATTGTACCCAGTTATTTTCAATGAACTGGACCCCTAACCAAGTCAAATCAACAAAAAAATACATTTTGGCCCAAAAATCTTACGGAATTACATATCGCACCGCACTATATGCTGAGCACAGACGGACGGATGAAAACCCTTCGCAGTACCCAGTGGCCATATTTGATGGCCTCATGTACAAAGCCATAAACATGAGTAAAAATAACAACCTGACACCAAAAATCTCTCTGAAACCACTGAGACACTCAGGGCAACTCTGGAGGAGTTGGAGGCTTCTGTAGTTGTGATTGGAGAGAATGTGCAAAGTAAAACTTTTGGTTGTATGATCACGACTTTTACAGCTTCATCAAACCATGACGCCACAGCTTTGGTTACTGGATGGCATCCACCCAGGCACACAACCCGTCTATTCCCACTTCTTGAAAGTAGTGACCTATCTGCTGTTAAAAATAAAGAGATAAGTGAGGGAAGCCACCTAATCCACCACCAATCCCAGCTTCACAGTATATCACGATTCATGGATCCACATGAATCATGAAAGGCTGCATAAATTCTACAAAGACTTGAGGTTTCCTGAAGAAAAAGAAGAAAAAACAGTCGAGCCTCCTTCTCTTCTTTTCCTCTCTACGTGAGCCAGGAAGGTAAGAGTATCACTCCAGTGGGGAGCCACAAAATTGCAGTAATCCCACCCAGAGTTGCAGTCTCCATTCATGGCTCGGTGCTGCGCTGAGACGAGCCGCACAACAGTTCACACAAGTGTGACCGAAAGCGGTCTTTAATCCACTGATCCGCCTGGCCTCCTCACTTTTTCTTTCTCGGCCAGACTCTGGGGCCAATCAACAACTCTTTGTTCACTGTCACTTAACCAGTGCCGTCTTGGGGGGAGAGATGGGTGTCAGTGAGGTGCAACGGGCAGGTGTCACTGCCTCTGAAAAGGGGTGGATCAAGGGAAGAGAGGTTGGAGGAAGCGAGAGAGTGAGATTGAATCCGTCAGCGGCACATTTAACAAACCCGTTCCACGTTTTCTATTTTCTGGTCGGCGTTACAGCTCACAGGTCACCGTGGCTGGATGTGTACGAGGAATGTCTCTGCATGGCTCTACATGTCCACTGAGGAAGCCTGTGTGCTTGGTGAATTAACTGGGTGGTATGCTGGTTGTGTATTTTTTGAGGTTTTGGAAACACTGTTGCACAGAACGGAAATGTTTTATTACGAAAGTTTTATTTGGGTCCAATTAAAATTCATATGTATCCTTTTGTCTTGTTTTAATCTCCAGATGAGTATAAGAGTAAGGTGGCATGCGAGGAGGAGAGGATGCGACTGAGCTGCAAACACGGGATGCAGATCGCCGTTTACTCCGCCATGTTCGGTCGGACCCAGCAGGGAACGCTGGAATGTCCACTGCTGCACCACCGGAGGGCGCCGTCACTAGGTGAGACACCCTGTCACTCCTACACTGGGTGGGTGGGATGAGGGGAGTAGAAAAATAAATTAATGAAAGACTTTTAGCTTTATTTTTCATGAATGTGTTTAATTAGTGCTTGTTAATGCTAAAAAATGACCCTGCAGCGCCAAAGACCGCTGGTTCACACAACACAATCACCAGTTTAACAATATTTCCATGATTGTTAAAGCTGTACAGTCTTTCAAATTTCACAAAATGGACGCAATTTAGTTTTTACTGAAATCCAAGCTGTTTCTTTTTGCAACATATTGCAAAATTACAGCTCATTTTAATGAAGAGAACATATTTACCAAGAGCGAATTCCATAGTGAATATTTTCTTTTTACGACTTTGTGCAGATGGACTATAGGAGGAAGTACATGTGCGCATGTTTGAGGTTTTCAGTTTACTTGTGACCTGACCCACTTGTTTGATACACTTTCCCAGGGCATGCACGCTAACATTCACAAGATGTCTTGTAAATCACTTCACAGGTGTTGTCTAGTTTCAGCATAGCATTTTTTAGATTTAGAAGTGTTTATTTCTCAATAACATATTAGATTTTGGATCATTTTATGCCATCTTGGTATGTTTTGTTCAAGCGAGCAACCAGCTGACGTCACACTGCCTTTCTTTACTCCGACTGGCAGTCGCAGTGTCCTTCCCTGCGTCCCTTCAGTGGAAACCCCCAAGTCATCTGACGTCACTACCAAATATAGATTGTGGCGTCTGATTATTTGGATTTCTCCCCCTGAGGGGGAGAAATTCTGAATTGTTTCCAAGCAGCCCAAATTTTGATGATATTGGCAATGACATTAAGAATCCCTTATTTAAATGATAAGGAATAAAATTATAGTGGTGTCAAAGAACATTCTTTATATGACTTAAATTAAAAAAAAAAAAGCCCAGGGGCAGTACAGCTTTAAGTTATGTCTTTATGTGAAAATGAGTTTCTAGCCAGTTATATCTGTTAGAAAATTATTTGACAGGCACATGGAGCTCAGCAGAACAGAAAAAATGGAGGACTGATCATCACAGCATCCATGCCATTGTGCTCGATCTGCACTGCGGATGCGCCAAAATGAATAATTTCCAAGTTAATGGATTTTTTAATGTTATTTTTGTTATTACATTGGTGTTATCCTTCATCGGTGTGATACAAATATATATATATTTTTGTGGTGTGGCAGGGGTTCTCCTTGTCCTGGCGCCAAGGAAAACATTTCTGATGGTGTTGACAGTATTGCGCATTCCATGTCACGCTGTATTTTTCACACCGGTGTACCGCCCACCCCTATTTTATAGGATCCTCTCTGTCTTTTCTGCCTCACATCCTCCAAACCAAACACTTGTCTACCACGCCCGTCCCTTATTTGCAATCAGGGCAGCTCATTTTACTTATTCAAACCCACTTACACACAGAAATCCAGATTTATAATTCCACAAAAAAAATCACATTTTTGAATTTCAGCGCCATGTCCCGAAAAGATGCTGAGGGTCAAGAATTCACATTAGACCTGCTGCACACGCACACACATTGCCAGGGGAATCAGGGTGGAATGTAGATCAGATGTCCGTCTCTGTCATCCAAAGCAAAGAGCGTTTGGCACATGGAAAGGGCCCGTATTGAGTTCCATCTCAGGATGGATGTGTGCGTACGTGCATGCATGTGGGATAAAGAGATGTTACCATCAGCCTTGTTTAGGGGAATGTTAATGACCCAAAGCTGATCCATGACATGTATTAGTAAAGCTACCGTGGTAGCCTTGGTGTCTTTTCTGGGCAGCTCATTCATTTCTTTCCAGTCTGTGGTGCCTTTGTGTAGAAGAATGCAGAAGGAACGGGCACTCTTGTAAATAAGTAGCCTGGGCAGGTGTAAGATAACAGGCGTGCGTGCTCTTGCATACAACAAAAAGCTTTTATGAAGCTGTGAACGAAGGTCAAATGTCATCAGTCACGATTCAATAATTACCTGCATACATGGTCAGCTATTGCGAGCATATCTTGAGCTCTAGCCCTACGTGTGCGCAGTTTAGTTGACTGTAAAATAGCCCAGCGAAAGGCAGCAAATAAACAGGTTTGAGTCATGGGAAAGCACACTTGGATTCCACACCGTTTCAGCCCTTGATGAGGTGGAATCATCCCACACTGCTAGAAGCAACCAGGTGTCTGATCTTATCCGGTGATCGCATGATTAATAATCACTCCTGACCGTCGTACTGCCCTGCAACCGTACCTCACTGAACAGTCGGTTCCAACGCAATCCCTGGGTAATCAGTGACAGATCCAAAGAAAGGCGTTGCATGACCATACTGATGTGTGTTTTTGAAACACCCTCAGCTGGAGTCGATCCTCCAAAAGCAGGCCAAAGGATGTGTGACAGGTAGGCGTAGCGGATGAGACGGGGTTGGCCTGATATCTGGTTTCAGACTCGGTGTTAAATACAGTAGCTGAGTTCCTTCACAAGTGAGTGAAAATAGAATCTACAGTTACAGTTGTATAAAGGCCAGATTAGTCTCAGAGAGACACTGGAGCTGGCAGTATGTTAGCGGTGGAAGACCAACAGTCCAAGCAAATCCAAGTAAATGCCCAAGGACTTTATGGGTGTTTTCTTCCAGTCAGAGCGATATTGAACAAAATGTAAAAACAATACAGATCATACATAGATGCATGAACTGCAATATGATTCAAGAATGCTACTTTTTATTATGGACTAATTTGATGCCGTGCAATACAATTCTTTGTTTTATGTAGTAGACATTTTCATTTTAACCTATTTTAAAATAGATTAAGGCAAAAGTGGTATTGATTATTCAATTACATATGTCATGGAAAAAACAGGGATCTTCTTTTTGTTAGTGTCCTGCAGCTTGTTGGTGCTACCTCTGCTCGCCTTTTGTTCACCACTGGGGGCAGCACCACATATAGTAGCAGAGTGTAGCATTGCAGAAGCCCAGAAAAGAAGAAGCCAGCTGTTGTTAGAATTTCTACTACTATAAACAACAGGTTGGTCTTTGTCTTGTCTCAAGGCTCTTGAAATGGAGCAATATCTCCACCTGGTGGACATTTATCATTGATGCTGCAGGTACAATAGAATTAATGGAGGTATAATGGAATTTAGCTAAGAGCTTGTGTAGCATAAACAGCAAAGATTCTGAATCAGTATGACAGTATTACCAATTTGTGAGCCTAACATAAGTTCAAACAGGTATCTGTTATACTGCCACTATTGAACATGATAACTTTGCTTTTAAACTTGCAAAATTAGCTTTTGTGTTTGGCGAGAGCCTTGCACTGACATTTCAACTTTTACTGGATTTGTATATGTAAAAATAGCAATGAAAGAAGTTTAGATCAACTGATTCATGATGCTAAAATCAAGCTGGTCAACCAGTTTATCATACATTAAGATCAATTCAGGGGTCTGTGTATAATATAGTTGTATCGATTTCAGTTCAATTAATTGTTATTCCCATATTGTTTCAGTGCTTGTGCTTCAGGCTTGATTCAAATGCAAGCATTTGTTGAGGAATTTTCTGCAGTTGCTGCATGTCTCCATCAGATGGAGTGTTTCCAGCTAAGTCAAGTCAAGTCTAGGAGTATGCACTGGTGCTGTGTGTCGCCATGGAACCACCCTTACTTCCAGATGGCAACCACCCAGGCAGAGAATGGAGCCAGCCTACCTCTCGAAAGGAACCATCTGTCTGCCACAGCTAGGTGAAACGCTGGCATCTCCTTACCCTTCTCTAGTTGCCAGGGTCCCCAACACAGTGTGACCTACGTGGTACATCAACCACAGGGAAGCACGTCACATGGCTAAAATGTTGAATGCTAATGTAATACCCAAGGATCGGCCAAAGAGACCGTGTATCAAAGACATACGCAACACCTTAGGTTACTGTTAGCGTACAAGTCTCACAATCACACAGTAAGACAGAAACATTTCAGGCAATACGGCAGAATTCCCAACTCATACATTTTTGTATCCCTGCGCCTATTTTTGCTTTGAAAATACCAAACAAACTATTAGCACTGTGTGCGGCAATCGTTATGCCTCATCACCAATCATGCAGCAGTCTTTCAACTGTGCACAAACGCCTTGTTGTTCCTTTTCACGCATACATCCTCAGGCCCTTCCAAACAGTCAACTGATGGGATTTCCCTGTTGGCTCAGTCTTTGATGTGGCTTCCACGTCACCACTTCAGGAAGGGGGAGATCGCCTTGAGGGACGCCTCAGACCCAAACAGTTAATTCCCTTTAAATGGTTTTCACTCTCCCGTCCAACATGTTGCGATGCCTCACTCGACGTGTGCTTGCTGCTCTACGTGCAAGCTTGTTTTGCTTCCAAATAGCTTTTATGCCTTTTATTTAGTAACAGTTGCGAAACCGTAATCTCTAAACCGCACAGCCCTGGCAGCCGTACGTCAACAGTAAGTAGAGTGTGGGACAACACCTGAACTCCTACTTGCACCTGTTCCTGTGGACGGTGTCAGGTGGCACACACGGCAGCAGGGGATTTGCTTGTGTACTTTCTCCTCCAAAGATCAGGACTGAAATTTGATATCCACCTGCCACATCGGGGGTTGATTTGTCTTTGTGGCTCACTGCCAGACGTGTTGTGTGGGCCGCCAGAAGAGGAGGTACTGCTGGCCCACCACCAGAGGGTGCCCTGCCTGAAGTGCGGGCTTCAGGCACAAGAGGGCGCTGCCGCCACGGACACAACCGGGAGTGACAGCTGTCACACATCAACTCATGACAGCTGTCACCCATCTTCATTTCATCACTCCATAAAAGCCGGATGTCATCTCCACCTCGCTGCCGAGATATCATCTACCTGTGAAGGTAATTCTCTGCTAAACTGAAAACACTGACTAATAGTCTGAACTTCTTTGCAGCCGTTTTCCTGTAAGTGTTTCCTTATCTGTGGAATTGGCGTTTGGTGTGATCAGCGACAGCTTCGCTTCACACCCCAACCAGATAAGTGGTTAGACAGGAGCTGCACGTGTGTGTGATTAGAGGTGGAGGTGACTTTCCACCTTCTGACTGTTTTTGTTACTGGGTGTGCACACACCCACATCTCACTGTTTGTGCTCCTCGCCAGCAGTACCAGATCCGACAGTCGGGGACGGTGATCACCTGGGAATTCGGGACTTGACGGCTCCAGTATTCTCCGGGTTCTGTGGCGGTGGAAATCGTGTGGTTCCGGCTCTTCTCAGGACAGACGTCTTCTATCCTCGAGCCTGCCCACACGTCACCTTGGTGTATTGACTGCTGTCAGATTCTGTGATTGTCTGTATCATCGTTGTGCACATTCACAACATTAAATTGTTACCTTTTGGCTCATCTATTGACCGTTCATTTGCGCCCCCTGTTGTGGGTCCGTGTCACTACACTTTCCCCAACAGGATATCTCGGCCAACGTCATGGATCCCGAGGGGCGTCAACCATCTATTGGACAGCCAATGGAAGAGCAGGGTGCACAGGCGTCGGCTGGAGGCGTGATTGGTGAGTTGCAGCCTATCCTCACCGCCTTTACCGCTCGGATGGACCTGATGACCGAGCAAAACATCATCCTTAATCGCAGGATGGAGGCTCTCACCGCGCAGGTGGAAGCGCGCGCTCAGGGCGCTGCTGCAGCTCCTCCTCCTGCCGACCCGGTGCCGAATACAGACATTCCACTGGTCATTCAACGACCCCCCCCACCATCCCCTGAAGCATACGTAAGCCCCCCAGAGCCGTACGGAGGTTGTGTGGAGACGTGCGCGGACTTTCTTATGCAGTGTTCGCTCGTCTTTGCACAGCGTCCCGTGATGTACGCGTCTGTCGCCAGTAAGGTGGCTTACGTGATTAATTTGCTTCGAGGTGAGGCACGCGCTTGGGCTACAGCGCTTTGGGAACAAGGTTCACGGCTCCTTGCCTCTTATACTGGGTTTGTGAGGGAGCTCAGAACTGGTTTTGATCACCCCAACAGAGGCGAAACCGCGTCTACCGTGCTGCTGTCAATGAGACAGGGGCGTCGGAGCGCAGCCGAATATGCAGTCGACTTCCGCATCACGGCTGCGAGATCCGGCTGGAATATGACTGCGCTCCGCGCCACCTTCATAAACGGACTGTCGTCGGTCCTGAAGGAGCACCTGGTGGCTAAGGAGGAACCGCGGGATTTGGCTGAGCTTATCGATTTGGTTATACGATTGGACAATCGGTTAGAAGAACGCCGACGGGAGCGAGGCGAAGGGCGTGGTCAGGCACAAGCCGTCCCTCTTCCTCCCGAGTCCAAAAGAGAGCCGTCTTCCCCACGCTCCACAGCCACAGCGCTCCATGTGGCTACAGCTCCCCCTGCTGACGGTGCTAGGGACACGAGCAGGGCCACATTCAGACAGAGGAGGCTGGTCCCCGGGGAGTGCTTTGTCTGCGGCTCGAGTGAGCATCAGCAGAGAGTCTGCCCCAAACGGTCAAAACACAAACGCCCGCCCTTAGAGACTGGGCTGAGGGGGGGTCAAAACATTCACGTGGGTCATACACATCTTTCAACACAACTCCCAGTTACAATCCTGAGCGGGGATTTAACCCTTCAAGCCCCAGCACTGGTGGACACGGGGTCAGAAGGGAATCTGCTGGATAGCAGATGGGCAAGGGAGGTAGGGCTCCCTCTGGTGGCGCTTTCTTCGCCAGTGAAGGTGCGAGCACTAGATGGCACTCTTCTCCCTTTTATCACACACAAGACACTACCTGTAACCCTGGTAGTGTCTGGGAATCACCGGGAGGAGATTGAGTTTTTTGTAACTCCTTCTACCTCCCGCGTGATTTTGGGCTTCCCATGGATGATTAAACACAATCCCCGGATTGATCGGCCGTCTGGGGGTGTGGCTCAGTGGAGCGAAACCTGCCACCGTAATTGTTTAGGATCCTCGGTTCCTCCCGGTGTAAACGCTAATGAGGAGGTTAAAGTCCCTCCCAATCTGACGGCGGTGCCGGTTGAGTACCACGATCTTGCTGATGCCTTCAGCAAGGATCTGGCGCTCACCCTTCCCCCGCACCGTCCGTACGATTGTGCCATTGATTTGGTCCCGGGCGTTGAGTTCCGGTCCAGCAGGCTGTACAATCTCTCACGTCCCGAGCGCGAATCAATGGAGACCTACATCCGGGACTCATTAGCTGCCGGGTTGATCCGGAATTCCACATCCCCGATGGGTGCAGGTTTCTTTTTTGTGGGCAAGAAAGATGGCTGACTCTGTCCATGCATTGATTACAGGGGGCTGAACGACATAACAGTTCGTAATCGATACCCTTTACCCCTGTTGGATTCAGTGTTCATGCCCCTGCATGGAGCCCAAATTTTCACCAAACTGGACCTCAGGAATGCGTACGACCTGGTTCGGATCCGGAAGGGAGACGAATGGAAGACGGCATTCAACACCCCATTAGGTCATGCCGTTCGGCCTCACTAACGCCCCTGCGACGTTCCAAGCTTTGGTTAATGACGTCTTGCGGGACTTCCTGCACCGATTCGTCTTCGTATATCTGGATGACATACTCATCTCTTCCCCGGACCCTGAGACTCATGTCCAGCATGTACGTCAGGTCCTGCAGCAGTTGTTGGAGAACCAGCTGTTTGTGAAGGGTGAGAAGTGTGAGTTTCACTGCACCTCTTTGTCCTTCCTGGGGTTCATCAACTCCTCCAACTCCGTCGCCCCTGATCCGGCCAAGGTTGCGGCGGTGAGAGATTGGCCCCAACCAACAAGCCGTAGGAAGCTGCAACAGTTCCTTGGCTTTGCAAATTTCTACAGGAGGTTCATTAAGGGCTACAGTCAGGTAGTTAGCCCCCTGACAGCCCTGACCTCTCCAAAAGTCCCCTTCACCTGGTCAGATCGGTGCGAAGCCACGTTCAAGGAGTTGAAACGCCGGTTCTCGTCTGCACCAGTTCTGGTGCAACCCGACCCTAGCCGCCAGTTCATGGTTGAAGTGGACGCCTCTGACTCAGGGATAGGAGCCGTGCTATCCCAGAGCGGAGAGACCGATAAGGTTCTTCACCCGTGTGCCAACTTTTCTCGCAGGTTTACCCCAGCTGAACGGAACTATGACGTCGGCAATCGAGAACTCCTTGCGGTGAAAGAGGCTCTTGAGGAGTGGAGACACCTGTTGGAGGGAGCGTCTGTGCCGTTCACGGTTTTCACTGACCATCGGAACCTGGAGTATATCAGGACCGCCAAGCGGCTGAACCCCAGGCAAGCCCGCTGGTCACTGTTCTTCGGGCGTTTTGACTTCCGAATCACCTACCGCCCCGGGACCAAGAACCAGAGATCGGATGCCTTGTCCCGGGTGCATGAAGATGAGGTCAAGACTGAGCTGTCGGATCCACCGGAGCCCATCATTCCGGAGTCCACTATCGTGGCCACCCTCACCTGGGACGTGGAGAAGACCGTACGGGAGGCCCTGGCACGGAGCCCAGACCCCGGAACTGGACCAAAGAACCATTTATACATCCCACCAGACGCCAGAGCTGCAGTCTTGGACTTCTGTCACGGGTCCAAGCTCTTCTGTCATCCAGGGGTGCGTAGGACCGTGGCAGTTGTCCGGCAGCGCTTCTGGTGGGCGTCCATGGAGGCCGACGTCCGGGAGTATGTCCAGGTCTGCACCACCTGTGCCAGGGGCAAGGCAGACCACTCCAAGACACAAGGGCTTCTGCAACCGCTTCCGGTGCTTCGTCGCCTCTGGTCTCACATTGGCCTGGACTTTGTCACGGGCCTCCCGCCGTCCCAGGGCATGACGACCATCTTCACGATAGTGGACCGTTTCTCCAAGGCGGCCCACTTCGTGGCCCTCCCGAAGCTCCCTACGGCCCAGGAGACAGCAGACCTCCTGGTCCACCACGTCGTACGTCTGCATGGGATACCAACTGACATTGTCTCGGACCGTGGTCCTCAGTTCTCCTCACAGGTTTGGAGGAGTTTCTGCAGAGAATTGGGGGCCAACTTGAGCCTCTCGTCCGGGTATCACCCTCAGACAAATGGACAGGCAGAGCGGGCCAACCAAGAACTTGAACAGGCCCTCCGCTGTGTTACATCCGCGCACCTGTCGGCCTGGAGTCACCATCTGGCCTGGATCGAGTACGCCCATAACAGCCAGGTGTCCTCTGCCACCGGCCTCTCCCCATTTGATGTGTGTCTGGGGTACCAGCCCCCATTGTTCCCCGTGGTGGAGGGAGAGGTCAGTGTGCCCTCGGCCCAGGCCCACCTGCGAAGATGCCGTCGGGTGTGGCGCACCGCCTGTTCTGTCTTTTTGAAGGCCCAGACGAGGGCTAAGGCCCATGCAGACCGCCGGCGTTCCCCGGCCCCTGCTTACCAGCCCGGGCAGGAGGTGTGGCTTTCAACGAAGGACATCCCTCTCCAAGTGGACTCACCCAAACTCAAGGACAGGTATATCGGTCCATTCAAGATCCTCAAAGTCCTCAGTCCGGCCACAGTGAAGTTCCAGCTCCCAGCTTCACTGCGGGTCCACCCGGTTTTTCATGTTTCCCGGATCAAGCCACACCACACCTCACCCTTCTGTGCTCCCGGACCGGCGCCGCCTCCTGCCCGGATCATCGATGGGGAGCCTGCATGGACGGTTCGCAGGCTCCTGGACATCCGTCGGAAGGGCCGGGGGTTTCAGTATCTGGTGGACTGGGAGGGGTATGGACCTGAAGAACGCTTCTGGGTGAAGAGGAGCTTCATCCTGGACCCGGACCTCCTGGCCGACTTCTACCGACGTCACCCGGACAAGCCTGGTCAGGCGCCAGGAGGCGCCCGTTGAGGGGGGGGTCCTGTTGTGTGGGCCGCCAGAAGAGGAGGTACTGCTGGCCCACCACCAGAGGGCGCCCTGCCTGAAGTGCGGGCTTCAGGCACGAGAGGGCGCTGCCGCCACGGACACAACCAGGAGTGACAGCTGTCACACATCAACTCATGACAGTTGCCACCCATCTTCATTTCATCACTCCATAAAAGCCAGATGTCATCTCCACATAGCTGCCGAGATATCATCTACCTGTGAAGGTAATTCTCTGCTAAACTGAAAACACTGACTAATAGTCTGAACTTCATTGCAGCTGTTTTCCTGTAAGTGTTTCCTTATCTGTGGGATTGGCGTTTGGTGTGATCAGCGACGGCTTCGCTTCACACCCCAACCAGATAAGTGGTTAGACAGGAGCTGCACGTGTGTGTGATTAGAGGTGGAGGTGACTTTCCACCTTCTGACTGTTTTTGTTACTGGGTGTGCACACACCCACATCTCACTGTTTGTGCTCCTCGCCAGCAGTACCAGATCCGACAGTCTGGGACGGTGATCCCCTGGGAATTCGGGACTTGGCGGCTCCAGTATTCTCCGGGTTCTGTGGCGGTGGAAATCGTGTTGTTCCGGCTCTTCTCAGGACAGACGTCTTCTATCCTCGAGCCTGCCCACACGTCACCTTGGTGTATTGACTGCTGTCAGATTCTGTGATTGTCTGTATCATCGTTGTGCACATTCACAACATTAAATTGTTACCTTTTGGCTCATCTATTGACCGTTCATTTGCGCCCCCTGTTGTGGGTCCGTGTCACTACACTTTCCCCAACAAGACGTGGACAAACCGTATTTGCTATGGAGGTTTTCTAGTAGTTTGCTTGTTTGGCTTCCAAAGTTTTCTGTCGAGTTAAAAAGTAAGCGACTGCACACGTGCGCACACAAAGTAGGACCCCTTTGATGTCTTTTTTTGCTCGGTGGGGTGACGGGGTGGGAGTGGTGCGGTTGAACAGGTCTTGATGACGATGTAGGATCCTCAAAGCAAAGGGGCCCATTTCTACCCCCGCTATAGTCATGCACACGTCTTTGACAGATAAATAGCCCCCATGCTTGGCATGCTTGCGCTGCTCCTTTTTTTAATTTGGAAGCAGGGGGAGGGGGCAGTGCCCTTTCACTTCTCTGTATGATCTTCTGACGAAAAGATCTAGAAGTATGCACATGATGATCAATCGGGGGTCACAGTGTCTTTTAAAAGCCACACCGTCAGCTGCAGAAGGTGATGCAAACCACAGCTGGGCTTCAGATTTAACACTCTGGTTTCGTAAGTCTGCAGGCCTAAATATTTTTGTGGTAACTTTATTCTGCAGATGGATTCCCATACATCTGTATTTTTTGGTAGTTTCCTTGCCCATATCTTACTCAAATGACAGGTTCATTATGTCAAGCTAATGGAAATGATATCTTAAAGCAAGAGTGCGTAGGATTTAGTGCCATCTAGTGGTGAGGTTGCAGATTGCATTGCTGGTCACAATGTTGTTTCCCTTCATGTTTTTGCATCTTTGGCTGCAGGGATTCATGCTTCCTTGTCTTCTCTTGTGATATCCTCCATTTCATAAACTAGCACAAACAGTACTGTACACTCTCAGCTACTAACAAACCGATTTTGAGTTTGAACACCGCCAACGCTTCTGATAGAATCAAAGGTGATCACAAACCCAAACACAGCCAATGAGTCAGTGCTTCTGTCTTTGTGTGCCCTGCCCACTGCTGTAGGGAAGCCTCATTTACCTTGACAGCATACAGCCGTTCAGCTGTGAGGCAGACATCTTGAAAAGGAAAGCAGGTTTGACTTATGGTTTTGATTGATAAATCAAATTAATCCGCATAGAATAACTGCATTAATGTAAACTCTTAAAATGTACAAAGTGAAAATATAACAAATCTGTTCATTTTAAAATAATGCACTAATTCTGAAAATTTGAACATAAACACACAGATGCCCAGAGGAATTATGGGTAAACAGCCTCCACTCATAGTGATTGGTTGACTAATTCATCCTATGTAAAAACCAACACAAGTGAATGTAACGTGTGTGTTTGTGTTTACAAATAAATGTGCTTTTGTAAAATTTGTAATTTTTTCATTTGTAAAAAAAGGCATTTGCAAAATCGAAAAGTCTGGTAAGTTGTGATTCAGATCGACAACAGTGTGATATAACCGGGCGCCAGTAGATGGCAGCATTCTATGCTTTTTGACCCCGGTTATATCACACTCATATACAGCATTCCTTTGTTCTGTACTCAGCTGTCACAAGACTTTCTTAATCTCATAATACCATCTTAAACCCCCACACATCAAATCATACAAACTATATGTATCACAGGTGAGTCACATTAGACTTGTAGGTGGGCACTGTCTACCCACTGTCTTGGAAATTCCAAGAGTGACATGGGATTGTGAGTGAAAACTAGAGGGCTGAGAGTTTGGGGAATTTCCTATTCAAGGAATTCTCTGGAAGTACAATAAAATTGGTAATGTGATGCTGGACAAGTAAATGGCAAGTTAGGGAGTGACTGGGACGAGCCATGTAAAAGATTTGCTGGAACAAACAAGATCCAAAATGCTGGCCAGCCATAGAAGATGATGTCTGATTAGGATTGAGATTATTTTTATTCTAATTTAATTGAGACAAATCGTGCTTTGAGCAAATACACTGTGCATTCCTATATGCTTCACTGGAGTTCAATATAATACAAATGGGAGTTCATGGGCTTTCAAACAGGACCCAAGAATCCAAGATCCAGACTGTGAGGTGGGCAGTTAGCAATGTGGTTGTTGCAAGATTAGCAGTTACGAAAATAAGAGGCTTAAAGTCAGGCAGTCTGCAAACATTGATTGGTTTGGACTTTGAGGTTGTGATGGTGGTGGAGTAGGGAGTTCTCTAGAACTCAGTGACTGTGCAAGAAGGAGCATGGGTGCAGCAGATAAGAGAATATTTACAGAGGAAAACCTCAAATGGTGATTCAAGCACCAAATTTGGCACAAATACTCCTCAGACATTACTCTTTTCAAAAAGCAGAATGTCCACTTGAATTTTCAATTGGTGGAAAAATGTGAAAGATTTTTTTTTAGTTGTCCGCTGCGCTACATGGTGAGGCAAGCCACCAAGCGAAATAGTTCTAGGCTTCTGTCGTTGGGATTGAAACAGTGTATTATGCAACTTTTGTCTTTTGCATCACACAGCTTCATGGTGGAATGCAACAAAGGATTTTCTTGCAAGAAAACTGATCAAATCTTGGCTCGGATCTCCCATGTGCCTTCTGGCAAACTGGAGCTGAAATTCCACATCTTCTGTGCCACTCCACAACTGGTGATGTAACATCAGTGAAGATAAATGCACATGTCCATCCAGGAGACTCCTCTTGTCTTGACTGTGGACGTTCTCTTACCAGAGTGCAGAGGCTCAGAGGTAGATGAGGGTAAAGGTTAGAGGTAACGGGGGTTATTCGTGTCTGCATGCAGGAGAGAGTGGGAGAGAGAGAGAGAGGACTGTTTTATGCTTGTCTTTCTGAATTAAGGCTACTAATGGGAGCCAGCGGAGGTCAGACCTTGAAGAATGCTCCTTTAAAGCTGCATGCGCAACTCCCAGAAAGGAAAAGGGAGATCAAGAGTAAATTTAAAGTACATGTGGTAGACGCTGAACATGGAAATGCACACATGTGTAATTGTGACAGATCATGCTACAATTAAAGCTACAGTCTGTAGAATTTAGTGTTATCTAGTGGTGAGGTTGCAGATTGCATTAGGACCTCACTGGTCACAATTTTGTTTGTTGTCACATTTTCGCTTGTTTGGCAATGAAGGTTCAGACTCCATTTGAATAAAATAAACTTGTTATCTATTTTGGCCCCGCACTAACTGGCGGCATAGCGAGCACTTGTCTCCTCGCTATAAACCGCCCATTCTGATTGAAAATAAATGGCAGCTGGTCCTTTTACCTCTTGTGATGAATGTGATCAAGGGGTGATGGGGTCCCAGCCATGATTGAGCGCATTGTAAACAATGGCATCAGAGGCCTCTGCTGGATAAAGTACGCAATGACACCAACAACCAAAGTGGTTTTTATATTGTTTATTTAGTAAGATAAAAGTTTTCATATCGGCAAAAATAAAGTTGATATCGATATGTTTGTGAAATCTGCCAGTATTATCAGGCAGCCCTTATATTGGTCTCGCCTTTAGTAATAAATACGTTGTGTTTTAAGCAGCAGTGGGAACTGTTGAATCTTCGAGGGGCCTGAGTTGAGATTCCTTTAAACTGCTGACAGTCCTCCACCATGCTCTATCCTGGTGGCTCCAGCTGGGAGTACTAGGCAGTGTCCGGTTACAACTTTGGACCATCAAATGAGGTTCTTAGGAAGCTTAGTTCTATGTGTAAAACTAAGGAATGAACCCCCATAATCTTTACTAGTCAGATTTGTTTACTAACATAATCTTGCATTAATGTGAAGGAAATCGTATTTCTCACTTCTTTATATTTGTAATCCAATAAGGCAGATTTACACAGTCATCAGCCACTCGAAGCATTGCTAGTGTTGACCACTAACTTGCCCTCTTTCACTTCCTGAATAGGGCGTTTGCCCTTTGACCGGTGCATCATTCATTGTGGCGAGTTGGCGTGTGAGCCAAGCCTTAACCAGCCCGTTCTCCATCGTTTTTCTGATCTTTCTCCAGGGCCCACCAGGACAGACAGATCAAGATCCCAGTGACCACTTTCAAAGGCGAACCTCTTCCTGTTGTTTTAAGGGGCTGAGAGAACACGGGGGGTCTAGGAGGCATCCAAGCAGAACCCAGGCCCTCTCTGCATTCCCCTGAGGCTAAGCAAGTGTCTTTATTAGTCAAACCCAAGCCTGCGAATTGTACTGAATAAAACCGAAAATACTGATGAGTCTGACCAGGTAGCCCACTCTAGGAAGACACCCAGGGGTCCTAATCTTTTCCCATGTAAGAATTATGGAGATAAATGTGTTTTTGGTAGCCTTCTATGCTTTCTTTATACCTTTATTTGTAGCCTTCCCTAGATTTGTGATTGACGGACAACAATACCAATGGTTGAAACTTTTCACAAAGTGAAAACCTTGAGCGTGTCATCTTGTGAGTTGTGTGTCGAATGTCGGATCGTTAGTCCTTCACAAGTTTCCTGAAGATCATTAAAAGTGGTACAGATGCAACAGGTCTGATACATGTGGTTGGATCAGTTGTGGGATACTCACTGTGAGGCAGCGGTATGGTTTCTCTGGGAGATGCACAGAGATGAGTCGGATGTCGCTACCATCTTCTGTTTGGACTTGCTCATGCATTATGATTAAATATCAAATCTTGACACTAGTCTGTCTTATTGACTGAATTAATCCTGTCATTCCCGTCTTTCTCTTCTTGCCAGACTGCCAGTCACCTGTCGCTCTGCAGGTTTTAACCGCTCGCTGTCAGGGGAAGAGGAGCTGCCTGATACGAGCTTCCAGCAGAGACTTTGGAGACCCGTGCTATTCTGGTACCAGGAAGTACCTCAGCGTGATCTACACCTGTGGTGAGTCCCAAAATACAGGCCTTCATTTCCTTCCCTTCCCAGTAGGTGGGGCTGTTTATTCGTTGATGAGTTAGTGCTTTAGCTCTCAGACAGACCCTGTCATTATGATGTAAATATTATGATGAGCTGGTATGTGTTCATTTCTATCACCATTTCATCGACTCTTACTTTGAAATTATTATTAAGAATGTCATTAAAGGCGACAAAGTGTCAATTTGGTGGTTTCTCTGGGAAATCGGAATTTATTTTGAAAATATAAAACTACAGACATCTCATCTAATTTTTCTTTTTCGTCTTGATATTCAAACAGCGTTGTCTTGATTTTACACCTCTATGATGTTTTTACAGTTTATCTGTTCTGGAGTGTCGTTAACTAAATATTGGCTGGACAAATTTTTACCAAATTTGGCGAGAATATTACTCGGGCATTTATCTTGAGATGATGGACGTTGGTTTGGAAAATATATTTCCTGCTTATATCTCTGCAACCAACAGGGCTGGAGACATGATGCATAATTTATATTGATCAGCAAAATATTTATAATTGATTGGTAAAAGTGATGTAATGATAAGGAAGTAGAGAAGCTTGAATCTTCGACTGGACTGGGTTGCTTGACGCGAGGACATTTCGCTTCAAATCGCAGAAGCTTCCTCAGCTAAAATTCTTGCTCTGGAAGTCTGACTCCTGTCTGACTCTTGTAGAGAAGAATAAAACAGAAGCCAACAAAAGCTGGAGTTTTAAACCTAACCAGACCCCTCCTACTGAGAGGCAGACTGCTATAGGCTAGTGACTAAACAATAGCTCTAATTAGCAACTATTGTGCTGCAGTTAGCACACCTAATGGCTGGACAGCTGTCCCTCTAATGATGGGATGGATGCCTTTCTGATGGCTCCCTTGATGACGTGAATGACTCATTACCATTAACAAAAGACTGAAACTCCTTTGACCTGAGTACCCCATTGTAAACAGGGGATAAAGTGTGTCTCAGACCCCCTCCCCGGTTAAGGCTGGGTTTCAAACGTTTCACAAAGAATGCCTCCTTGACCCCTCTCTCAAACCATTTCTTCTCTCTGGCTAATATTTTAACTTCCTTGTCCTCAAACATGTGGTTAGTGTCTTTGAGGTGGAGGTGAACCGCAGACTGAGGTCCACTGGTGCCCTCTCTGCGGTGCTGGTATAGCCTTTTGTGTAAAGGTTGCGTCGTTTCACCTATGTAGTGTTCGTTACAGTTTTCCTGACATCTGATAGAATACACTACATTGCTCTGTTTGTAACTAGGGATCCTGTCCTTAGGGTGAACTAATTTCTGTCTCAAGGTGTTAACCGGTTTAAAGTAAACTGGGATTTTGTGCTGTCTGAAGATCCTCTGTAGTTTTTCCCCTACTCCTGCTAAATAAGGGAGAGACACTCCTCTTCTTCTTGTCTCCGAGAGGAGTGTCTCTCCCTTATTTAGCAGGAGTAGGGGAAAAACTACAGAGGATCTTCAGACATTTAGATGTATATTATATTGTGTATATTTAGATGTATATTTTGATGGTTGTTTGCTGTGATGATGATGTAAGGCATATTTATAACATATTTTTATGGTGAAACCAAAGGCAAATGTCCACATTATGGATAATAAAGTTCTCGTATCGTATCATATTGTATCATATTTTTGTCACATATTACAACAGAAATCTGCCCTACACGTCTAAACCAGCCCTCATGAGATACAAGAAAAAAATAGGGCTAATACATCATACACTTTTCCTATCAATTCTATTGCCCTGGAAGCTGTGGCAATAAAATCAGGGCAATACAAATCTTAAAACAGGGCGATACAAAAAAAGACATTGAAAACCACCAATGACACACCCCCATCTTGTGTTACCCTGGTGACAAGTGCAGGATCCTGATATCCAGATCTTTTCATTCAGCCAAGATGTCTGATCAAGGTGAGAGAGTTTTCACCTCGCTAGCACAGAGAATTCTACAACTTGAGTCTCACACTGAAGTTGTGAGACACCAGTGAAGAGGACACTCATGACTTAATTTACATCTTTACATGATTTATCTGTGTTATACGTTCAACTTGATTCATGTGTAGGGTTATTGTTCTATATTTTTGTTGTAATATGTGATAAATATATTATTATATGTCTGTTTATGTATCACACCCTGTATCATGCCCCGATCTATCTGACTCGGGCTGATACAGATACATCAGGGAATGATACAGGGCGTGATACATAAACAGACATGTGATAAGGTATACGTATCGCACCGCATCGTATCATATCGTATTGCATCATATCGCATCGTATCGTATCATATCGCATCATATCACATCGTATACCATCGTATCGCCTTGTATCACATCATATCACATAGTATACCATCATATTGCATCGTATTGCATCATATCATATCGCATCGTATCATATCGTATTGCATCATATCATATTGCATCGTATTGCATCATATCATATTGCATCGTATCATATCGTATTGTATCATATCATATCGCATCGTATTGCATCATATCATATCGCATCGTATCATATCATATTGCATCATATCATATCGCATCATATCATATCGTATTGCATCATATCATATCGCATCATATCATATCGCATCGTATCATATCGTATTGCATCATATCATATTGCATCGTATTGCATCATATCATATCGCATCGTATCATATCGTATTGCATCGTATTGCATCATATCGCATCGTATCATATCGTATTGCATCATATCATATCGCATCATATCATATCGTATTGCATCATATATCGCATCATATTGCATCATATCATATTGCATCGTATCATAACGTATTGCATCGTATCACATCCAGTCCAATCCAATCCAATTTATTTATAGAGCACATTTAAAAACAACAAAGTTGACCAAAGCGCTGTACAAAGACATAAAATAAATCAATAAATAAATAATCACACGATAAATAACAGTGGCAACAATAAAAGTTTTTTAAACAGCAAAATCATCAACCCTCTAGTCAAAAGCCAAAGAAAACAAGTATGTTTGAAGACGAGATTTAAAAACTAGAGGTGACTCCGCCTGTGTGATACAGAGAGGCAGGTCATTCCACAATCTGGGACCAACAACAGAGAAAGCTCTATCACCTCTACGTTTGAGCTTTGTCTGAGGAACTAAAATCAGAGCTTGATCTTGTGACCTAAGAGAACGTGATGGGGAATAAGACACAAGCAAGTCAGACAGATACCGTGGAGCAAGATCATTAAGACATTTAAAAACAAACAGTCAAATTTGAAAATCAATACGATAACGAACAGGCAGCCAGTGAAGGGAAAAAAGAATGGGCGAAACATGGTCACACCTCCGGATCCAGTCAAAACACGGGCTGCAGCATTCTGGACCAGCTGCAGCCGTGCAAGTGAGGCCTGGCTAATACCAGCGTACAGTGCATTACAATAATCCAGCCAAGTCATAACAAAAGCATGGATTAAAATCTCCAGGGCGTGATACATAAACAGACGTGATAAGGTATACGTATCGCACTGCATCGTATCATATCATATCGCATCGTATCATATCATATCGTATTGCATCATATCGCATCGTATTGCATCATATCGCATCGTATTGCATCATATCGCATCGTATCATATCGTATCGCATCATATCGCATCATATTGCATCGCATCGCATCGTATCGTATCATATCACGTCATATCGTATCGCATCATATCGCATCGTATCACATCATATTGCATTGCATCATATCGTATTACATCATATCATATCGCCACATATCGTATCATATCATATTGCATCGCATCGTATCACATCATATCGCTTTGCATCATATCATATCGTATTACATCATATCATATCGCCTCATATTGTATCGCATCATATCATATCGCATCATATCATATTGCATCGCATCATATCATATCGCATCGTATCACATCACTCTGCATTTAATCATTAGTGATCGATCTCTGCTCCCCTCCACAGCATGTCTTTTTCCTGGTTCTCTCCCTCAGCCCCAACCAGTCCCAGCAGAAGACTGCCCCTCCCTGAGCCTGGTTCTGCTGGAGGTTTCTTCCTGTTAAAAGGGAGTTTTTCCTTCCCACTGTAGCCAAGTGCTTGCTCACAGGGGGTCGTTTTGACTGTTGGGGTTTTACATAATTATTGTATGGCCTTGCCTTACAATATAAAGCGCCTTGGGGCAACTGTTTGTTGTGATTTGGCGCTATATAAAAAATTGATTGATTGATTGATTGATATTGCATTGCATCATATCATATCGTATTACATCATATCATATCGCCTCATATCGTATCGCATCATAATCGCGTCATATCATATCGCATCATATCATTTTGCATCACATCGTATCGTATCGCATCATATCATATCGTATCGTATCGCAATGTATCATATTGCATCGCATCGTATTGTATCGAATCGTATCGTATCACATCGTAACCAGTAAAGTACTGTTCTCCCGACCATCTAATTCACGTTACAGAATCCAGGGTTCACCACGGGCACCAATGGGTCTTCGGGCCTATATAGAACATAGCTATGTTCATAGAAGTCGTACTACATATTCCTCCTTACAAATCTGAACATCCACACTACTGCAAAATTTGTACGCACATTCTTGTATGATTGCACAAAGAAACAAAATTCCATTTATTTAGTCAAGTCTTGATCCATGGAAGCCTGTTTCCCCTACAGGGGTCTCACATTTATGTAATATTATGACAACAACAACAACAACAACAAAAATCCCCAGAAGATCATGACATAATTATGAGATTGAAAATTTTGTGGCAGAAACGATCTTCAACAGTAACCAGATCAGCCAACTTAAGACTCTTGTTTCTAAGTGTTTGTTGCCGTCAGATTGTTCCCCAAGAATCCGGTTGTTCTCTGTCAGCACCAGTCAGATAAGAACTCGCCGACAGTTCAGCTGTGTTTGTGAAGTCGTGTAGCTCGATTCGCCGTCTGACCTCTCTTATCTGTCCGTCTGATAACGTATCTTTCCAACAGCTCTGGTGCTGAGTTGGGTTTTGTAAATCTGTTTGGCCATGTCAGAGAGAGACAGAAGAGAGGGGAAGGATGTGGGACGGTGTAATGTGGAATAGATAGAACACACTGTAAGGTGGGAGGAGGCGGCTTTTTGGGTTTGGATTCAGGGGGCTGAACGTGAGTAAATAAGTCTAGCTGCAGCAGACGTTAAGTCATTGGTTTTTCCAGGCTCCAGCAAAGGGGTAATTTTTGGAGATTCTCTTTCACTGGTGGTTGAATGTGTGCAGATTTGACCCCCTTTGTGTTGGAGTAGGGGGGCGGAGGATGTCTATCTGTACACGATTGGCTGTATTTATGTGCATAATGATGCATTAAGTATGGGTTTGTAAGCAAAATAATTTGTTCTAAAACAAGATGTTTCCCGTAAAATTGACCAACACAGATAGCCCAATGTTCAAAGTAATGCCAGTACTTCTTGCTGGATAGTCAACCATTAACTCAATAAATCAATCATTATTTCCTGTAGGATTGTCTTGTTGGCCTGGTGGTCGGCTTTGTCAGCTAAAATCGGTTGAGGACTATTGATTTAGAGATGCTTGAGCTGTGAGAGTCAAGACAGACACGTCTGACATGATCTTACTATACAATTCGAGGCCACAACTCCACTTTTCACTCCGTGGTTTTGTTGGGTATGTTTATGGCTACAGGCTCTGGATCAGACAACCCACCTTTGATTCTTTGCGGGGATTTCACTTTTCATGACAAATGTAATCTTTAAAAAAGAAAATCTCAGTTTTGGATCAGGTCTAGGGTAAAGGTTCATGTTAGGGTGAAAGTCTATGTAGTCTTTGGTATTAATCATGGACTTTGCGTCTTCATCATTTGAGGGCATCTTCAGCAATTAGAAGAGGTCAGATTTTGTCAGTTGTGTCAGTGGAAACGCACCCTGTTTGCATCCTACAATGACACACTTTCACATTAAAACTGTTTCTTGTGGCGCTTTTGCCACTTTTATGTTAAATTACTTTTCTTGGTGGTTAGGTTAGGTTCTCGGCGATAGCTTTTCACATTTAGTTTTACTACCTGCTGCAACCCAGTTCTCACTTGATGAAACTCTCATCATTTAAAGGTACTTTATGTAAAATTTCAGGGCTAACCTACGTGAAATATAATTTTGATTGCTAGACCTTTAGTCATTTATCTACCCCCCGCCCCCACTACCACCAATACCGACAGAAAAGAATTCAAGTATCATCTTTTTACAAAGTCAGGATTTGCTTCAATTATTTATTTGAGAGAAATTGTGACTGATTCTGAACTTTGGTAGACCAAGGAGAGAATCCATTGTGGCGACAGACCCTGCTCGGACTGTAGCATTTAAATATGTAGTCTGTCCAACAGGTGGCAGTATAGCACATGGCGTCTTCCTGTTCAAAGACTTTGAAACATTTCAAAGCACTTAACCATTATACTAGGGGAGCTACGGCCACTACCTTTGCATCCCCCCCAGGACTAACCAAACCAACTTTTTTAGGTTCCTTAGATGACCCCAAAATAAAAACTGGCCTCAAGCCAGTTATCCAAGATGGCGTCAAAATCTATCTATCTATCTATCTATCTATCTATCTATCTATCTATCTATCTATCTATCTATCTATCTATCTATCTATCTATCTATCTATCTATCTATCTATCGATCGATCGATCGATCTATCGATCTATCGATCTATCGATCTATCTATCTATCTATCTATCTATTTTTTTTTCACTAAAACACCAATGGTTTCTGTCATTATTAAGTCTATTGTTTGTTCCTACTATGTATTTTAATGATAAGGGTCTATTGGTGGCCATTTTGGATGCCATTTTGAATCTTAAACCCATGAATTAATTTAGTTTGGGCACAAATGAGTTTGCTGTGACCGGCAATGGTCTTTCCATTGAATCTCTGTGATATTTAAGTTGTTTATATGGTGTGTAAAGGTGTTTTAGTGAAGAAAAAAAAAAAACTATTTTGGCAGCCATCTTGGATAACTAGCTTGAGGCCAGTTTTATTTTTGGGAACATCCTGATTGTGTTTTGAGGTCATCTAAGGAACCTAAAACAGTTGGTTTGGTTTAGTCCTGGGGGGGGGGTGGGGTGGGGGGGTGCAAAGGTATGGTCGTAGCTCCCCTAGTATCACTAATTTGCAGTACAAATGAAAAGTTTTGCTTTCATCTCCAGCCGCGCATTCTGTCAGACTTTTCATTGTGATTTTACATTCATGCTCTGTTGTAAATTTTGGCCCATATTTGCCCCCATAGTTGAGATCCTGTTTTTCCCTACAGTTTCTAGCTCATCAAGGTTTTTACTGTCCAAGACCTACACGATTACTAGCGCAAGGAATACATCTTACATCAGCATACGCACACATGCGCCTGATTGGGAATTCTTGTTTGATGTCTGCTACAGATTCAAATTGTGCCTCTGTGTGACTGCGATTTGTCAAGTCATAAACCCTTTGAGCTCCTGATTGTTCTTTACACAGCCCTAGGGGTGGACTCGCTCCCTCACCAAAACACAGCAGTAAATGGCCTGGAACCTTCCATAAGTCTCCGGGCACACTTCAACCAGCCACCACTGTCAGGTTTCATTTGCTTTCACTCCCACAGGAGGAAGTCGCTGTATTTGTTTATTGACCAAAAACTTCTTGAGGGCCATCACAAAGTGACAGCATCATTACGAATCAGACATCTGAGGAGTTTAATGTGTTATAGAATAAAATTTATGTCGAGTCATGTCTCACAATTGGATTAATGTCTAAATTTGCGAAAGTTTCCATCCAACACAGTTGTGGGAGATTAATGAATGAGTGCGCTCGGAGCATTTTCTTCAAAAAGCAAAAGTTCCAACGTGGATCCTTTGAAGTACTTCAGTCATGCTAATTATTTTGTCTAAGGTTTACCGATGCTGTTTGAAACTGGAGGATTGAAAAAAAATGTACAGCTACACGTAGCATATTTATGTTTGAGCTTTTTTTCGTTTAGGAAAAAGCCCAGTAGGAAGGATCTCATACTGCTTAAGCAGACTTGTTTTTTTATTATGCCCCCACTCAACGCTCAATGAAGCTCGGGTGCCATTACGTTTTCACCTTGTCCAGGCGTCTCTCTATAAACTTCTTTATTTGGCCCAATAACTACAGAATACATCCTCTGATTGAAACTATTTCTTGGTGGTGTACTGAGGGAGGCAGAAGGAAGGTTCCTTTCGAAAATGGCCGTCATCCATTAACCAGTATGCTGCTATGGGCGACATCTTGCAAAGTAACTAAAAAAAACATCTTGTTTTATTGAAACCATTTCTTAGTGGTGAATTAAGGGAGGCTTCAGGAATGTTCCTTTTGAAAACGAGGTTCATCCATCAACCACTGTGGCCTCCATGGGCACCATCTTTATTTTTGTTTCCACATAATAACTGAAGAAAGCCTCATCTGATTGAAACCATTTCTTGGTGGCGTATTAGTGAAGGCTAGAGGAACATTCCTTTTAAAAATGGCCATTGTCCATTATCCAATATACCCACTACGAAAGCCATCTTGAATTTCATTTGCACACAATAAGTAAAGAACACCTTGTCCGATTGAAACCATTTCTTATTGGTAAATTAAGGGAGGCTTCAGGGAAGTTCCTTTTGAAAATGGGGTTTGTCCATCAACCACTGTGGCCTCCATGGGCGCCATGATGATTTTTGCTTCCACATAACTGAAGAAAGCCTCATCTGATTGAAACCATTTCTTGATAGTGTATTAGTAAAGGGTAAAGGAAGGTTCCTTTTAAAAAAGGCCATTGTCCATTATCCAATATGCCCACTACGGAAGCCATCTTGAATTTCATTTACTCACAATAAGTAAAGAACACCTTGTCCAATTGAAACCATTTCTTGATTGTGTATTGGAGAGGCTTGATGAAGTATCCTTTTGAAAATAGGGGTCAATACACCACATACCAAATGTAAAGTTGCAATGTTCTGTTATACAAATAGGCCATATACCATCTTTTAATCACCACTCTTTCACTATCAAAATAATTTCTCAACTTCACTATAACCTCTCCTATGAAAAGGACATATGTCACACTTTTCCTTGGTCTTGTTTTTTGTAAGTGTGTTTGTGTGAAAGATCTCTGATATATAAGCTTAAACTGAATTTATCAAAATGTAATTCATGGGCATGCTTGATGATCATCTCATATCCCAAGAACCTTCCTATGTCTTTGCTGTATTGGTCCCAGAGGACAGTTCCTTTCCTCCTTGGACCCGACCTTTTCCCTCTTGAACTTTTCTTTGCAGGCCCTGAATATACCTCACAGCCACACCGCCTATTTCAGCCACGCATAGTGGATTCTTTGAGGGGATGAAGGGAGAGGGAAAAGTCCAATGAACTGGGAAGGAAATGGATTAATTGCAACACTTAGCTGGTTAAAGGAATTTGGTTTTTAAAAGGGGTCGTCAGTGGGACACGTTAGACAGTTCAAGTCCTGAGTCATAAACCTCAAAATAGAAAAAGGAAAAAAAATCCATCCATCCATCCATCCATCCATCCATCCATCCATCCATCCATCCATCCATCCATCCATCCATCCATCCATCCATCCATCCATCCATCCATCCATCCATCCATCCATCCATCCATCCATCATCCAAATATAATTAATAACGCTGATAGCCTATATGACTTTTCAAATCCAGAGCAGAGAGCACTTGACATTTTGACTGGAGGCAAACTCTGATTGTCCCTAATAGCTATACCAGAACTGCATCGCACATCAATTGAAAAATATTTTAGTTGTGTCTTCTGCACAATATTATAGACATTTTTTTTTTCCACAAATCATGACATATTCAGGATGTTAAAATAGCAAACAATAGTTGGCCACAAGACACAGGTGTTTTAGCTGGGGAAGATCAAGAACTGGGGTGGGCATGGACGGCCAAGAGAGTGTGAAGTTCTCAAATAAGATCTTCTGTTTTGACTATATTCAGTTGCAGGAAAATATCAGCCATTCCTCATAATCTTGATAGCAGTCCTGTATTGACAAGTCCAATTGACAAGTCAACAACATATAAAGTAACTGCATCAGTTGTCCAAGATGCCTTCAGAATTATTGAAGATGTATTCAAGGGGAAGATGTATAGATTGAACAAATGGAGTTCCAGGACAAAACCTTGAGGCACTCTGGAAAACAGACTAGCAAATGAGGTCACACTTACTGGCAGCAACTAAGAAAGTCTTAGGCCAGGAAGGATTAATTATGTCAGGGGCAATTGTGATATGACTAAACAGCAGAATTGTTTAAAACACAGAATGATTTCAATCTCCAGGAATTTTCACAGCACTGAGTCCAAACACTAGGCAAAAGACAGGAATCTGGAATGACAGCGAGAGTCGATAACGTGGAGTCCAAAACACTATAACTTGAGCAAAAACAGTATGCAAAAGGAGGCCCAGAGTGACAGCAACTTTAATAAAGGGGAGTCAAGAAACACTGAGACAATACTGAGAGTTACTTCATGACAACTAGTCTTTAAAGGACGCTGTGCAGTTAAACCTGTAGAGATGTGAAGAGGAAGGTCTACAAACCGGAAGTCAAAACTAATGCAGTGTTCATCTAAAGAAGAACACTACAGTTAAACACCACAAAATAGCATAGAGGAAAAAGTATCAGAGATCACTCAGAGAAACTATAAAATGCTAAAATACCATCGGCCATATGAGCATTGTGTTCTCTTTAATTTGCAGTTGTTTAATTAATTATTAAGATCCTACAGTTTGTAGGATCTTACATTTTTTTACATACAATTTGTACATGTTCAATCAGTCAATAAAAAACAATATTTAAGTTTTAACTGTGTCTGCAGGAGGCCTTGCGGGTGCGCATATATGATCTTTTGAGAAGAGCAGAAGTTCTCTAAATCAAGGAATATTTGTAGATCACCCTTTGTGCATTTCCAGGTGTTAATGAGACAAATTTAACTCCATAGCAAGTTAGCTTTGAGTTAGCAGAAGTTAGCGTGCATGCTAACATCAGCAAATTGTCTTGAAAATCAGTTCAGAGCTGTTATTAGGTTCCAAAAACAGCGTTTTAAATAGAAAAGTGTTTATTTCTCACTAGCTTTTAGATAATATGAGAAAGGTGTTATTTCTAGCCAAAAATGAAATGAAATAAGCAGCTACTGAATCCAGGAAGTGACATCACCACGCTAATGGCCGCTAAATGTTTCGTAAATCCTTCCAGAGGTGTGATCATATTACAAAAACAGCATTTTCAATTTTAGAAACGTTTATTCCTGGCTAGCTTTTACATAATATATGAGAAAGGGGTTATTTCTAGCCAGAAATGAAGCGAAGCTTGCACGTAGCGACACGTCACCACGCAAACATCCACGAGATCATACCATAAAATCAGGTGCAGAATGTGACTTTTTCACATGTTTTGTCTAAGGTCTGTGTCCGAAGAATAGGCTCTGTCAATTTGAAGACTGTGGCAGTAACAGGACTGGACTTATGCTGAGCACAGACAGAGGGACGGATGTACAGACAGAAAGCCTTCTCAGTACCCAATGGCCATATTTGATAGTCTCAGGTAAATAGACAAAAACAGGAAAATAGGACTGGAGCTAAAATGTGACCATGACATTATCTTTCCCATCTATAACCAGCTTTTTTGGGACCAGTTGATGTAATTTGATAAAGAAAATAGAGCATTATTTTTATTTTATTCATTTTTTTGTGAGTGCTTACTGCCTATGCCATAAGGAGACTAGTGAGGGAAGCCACCAAGACACCTATGACATCTCTGAAAGAGTTATAGGCTTCTGTGGCTGTAATTGAAGAAACTGTGGCTCATACGTTATACAGCTTCATGGTGGAGTGGCACACAGAAGAATTATATTACAGCGAACACAACATTTCAGCTACCGTTTGCCAGAAGGCACATGGGAGACCCGAGCCTAGATTTGATAATTTCCTGGTGGATTCCACATCCACGTGGTTTTATAAAAACATCTGTAGGCTCTCCATCCGGATATTTCAGGAAAAAGCTACTTTCAAAGCGTTTTGACCCGAGCGTGATCCGCGTTGCGTCTGACTGAGTGTTTGCAGAGAAGCAAAGCAGAATGGAATGAAGAGGCCCCTCTGAAAGTGTCTCGGCTCCTCAGTGCAAACCTGACTGTGCGGAAACCCTGGAACAACAGCACAGACGGCGGCACTCTCAGGAGCACTGCTGCGAGAAAACACACTGAGTGACCTCAGCCGACCCTCCGTTCCGTAGCGCCGGTGGTTGCTTTTGGACAGCGCCTTAAAAAGGCATCGAGTGTTATTTGTCAAATATATTCTTTTTACAAACTCAGCCATGTGGTGCCATCAGTTTCGGCCTTTAATCTTCTCCGGAGTAAGCAGCTGAAACTGGCCGCTCACGGTGCGGCGTGCGGCACGGACGTAAAGACACGTTTTTGGCTCAGATTGCATGTTGTTATTGTGATGTGCTGACGGCACAGGTGGATGGATTGTGCTTAATCAGCATGTTGTGCCACCTGATGTCACTGATCCATGTTGTCAGCATTTGTTGCCACACACATACACACACACACAGACGGGCAGAGAAAGGGATTCTTTTGATCACCTTCAAATATGCAAATCTGAAACGTTCATTTTACATATGTTGGGGTTAAAACGCTGCACTCAGTCAAAAAGGTCGGTTAAACGCGTACAAGTTTTGATGACGGGTCTTTGTTGTCACTTTAAATAAAATGTGTCCTTTGAAGGCACACAAAGTCCACACAGAAAGGAACTAGGCACAGGTGGAGTCAAACCCTAGAACTTCTTGCTGTGAGGCAACAGTGCTAACCGCTGAGTCACCATGCAGGATATTTAGTGCCATCTAGTAGTGAGGTTGCACTTTATGTTCTGATGTCACCGGTCATGATGTTGTTTCCCTTCATGTTTTTGCTTCATTTGTCATGTTGATACCTCTGGGCTACTGTGTCAGCATGGTGGTCTCCATGAGGGGGCGTACTCCCACGTACCAATGAACGGGTTCGAATTTTATGAAAGCATATTGATTCAGTGTTGCAGGTAACGTATGTATTAAAAGCCAAATGGCCTCTCTGTACGTGAATCCGTGCGTGCGTGCATGTGTATGGCTTTGATCGCGCAGAAACTGGGGAGAGCTGACATTTACCATTTGGTATACTTATGTTTTTGGGTCAAGGATGAAAACCGCCAAAACAGAACTTTGATAGAACTAATATTTTTGGAGAAACTACAGATATTAGCTATCAACTGTGAACATTGGACATTGATAATTACATTCTGGACTCACACGTCCTTCCAGCAGGGGGCGGTAAATCATCTCTATATTGAAAGTGAAGTGGCCTCTGTGTATGTGTATGTGTGCGTACGTGGGTGTGTGTACCTTCGATTGTGGAGAAACTGGGGAGAGCTGACATTTGCCATTGGGTCAAGGATGAAAGCTACTAAAACGGAACTTTGATAGGACTAATATTTTTGGAGAAATTACAGATATTGCATAACAGCAGTGAACAATGGATGTTGATAATTACATTCTGGATTTACACGCTATTCCAAGTCATTATAGCAACTTTGCATAATTTATTACCACCCTTGAAAAATGGCAGCTACCTATTTTATAAACACTACCCAATCTAGAGCCTGTGGATCCCCATGGACAGTGCGCTAGTTAATTTATTAATTTGTAACGACATTCCCATTTTAAGCAAGCCCACGCACAGGCGTCTCTAGATCGATCCTTGATGTAGATATCCCATCCGGGATTTGCGCAAGACTACCTTCTTCGCCATTGAGGGATTGCAACAATGACCCAGCACCCAATTCATGCATCCTACTGAACAGAGTAGGATCTAGAACACATCTTTGAGAAACACCAGAATTGGCTGGGAAGAAGTCAGAGACTCTGTTGTCCCAACCCCAGCCCACAGTGGGTCTTCAAAATGTACTTGTGTACTTGTGCCATGATGCTCAAGAATAAATGCTGTTGCTTTACATTTGGTCAACATCATTCCAAAGTCAGATTTTTTTGGCCTCTGTTATTGCCAAAAGGAAGTGATGTTGCCCCCACCTGAATTTGACGAGCCCCTATACCCTGTGAATGGTGACACTAAAGTTTTTTCTGCTCATTTGTTTTCTTTTCCGGACCGTCTGGTATGATTGTCGAGAAATAATACTTCTGTTCCGTGTGTCACAGGATCCAGTAAAAGTTGTTCTCAAAGAAATGGGAAAACCAGGGCCTCTCTGCTGATCGTTTAGGGGTCGGTCTCTTTACTGTTTCCAGTCAAAGCCATTTAAATCGCTGTAATCATTCCAACCCCGAACCTAGGGAGCATTCCCAGAGTGTGGGGGGGGGGGGGGGTCTGCACTCAACTTTGTGCCATTTGTGACCTGCACAAATGCAGTTCAGTCAAGCTACCATTTGTGTCGTCACGTTTATGCTCACTATAAACACTGGACGCGCGCGCAGGCCAACAGCTCCCTCTGATGTTCCCTGCGGCTTTCGCTTCGCCTGTTTTCCCAAGCGAGCGAATGTGGAAAGTGCAAAAGAAGCAAATCGCTGGATGAGAACTCGATGCCAGATTGTCAAATGTGCTCGCTAAACATCTCCGTGGAGTGTGCACGTGACTGTTTTTGTGTTGTTGTTTTTTTCTTCTTCTTGTTTTTGCATGTTGGCTGTGTAGTGTTGATGGGGGGGCTGTTGGGGGGGGCATGGGGGGTGTGTGTGTGTGTGTGTAATGCTTTCCAGTCTGTGGCTGGTTTCAGTTTTCTTCTTGCGGTGAACGCGGACGAAGAGATCAGGAAGAATTTTGTGTGTGTGTTTTGGGGTGGGGGTGCAGTCTGGGAGTTGGGATTCAAAGGGAGGGATTCTGAGGGCATCTTCCACACCGCATTCCCAGATTTCCAGTCGGAGTTGAATGAAATTTTCAGGTCATTTCCTGCGGCTGGCTGCACACTGACTTTTTTTTTCATCTTTCTCTCTTCCTCTTACACACTGAGCCCCCTCCGCCTCTCTTTCTCTCCACCTCTGGACACTGCATTCACCTCTTCTCTCTCTCTCTCTCTCTCTCTCTCTCTCTCTCCCCTGCTGTCACATTCCTGCTGTCTGAATCCGGCTTTAACTTTCCACCGAGAGTTGGACAGCAGGGAAACAAACCTAAAACAAGAGGCGAACCAAAGGATGAGCAGCTTTCCTCACTAGTTTCTCTCGTTCCCAGGATGTGAAGAAGACAAGAAGAGGAATCTCTTCATACTTCCTTGGCTCATGAGGGGAGGCGGTGGTGGGGAGTCATCACAAAGGAGCATACCTTCTTAAAGGGACAAACCTTTGTAATCCCGTCCTCTTCTTTCCCTTTTTGACCCGTCATCCTTCATTCTGCTCGGACCGGCCGACTGTTCACGTGAGCGCTTGTTTTTATGGCAACGATAGTTTCAGCTCTCTTGGCGGGACAGAGAGGGAGGAGTGTTTGGCACACACAGACACCAAGAGAGAAAGTTTCTGTCTGGACCTCGGAGGATTTTACGTTCACAGATGCCTTTGTAAGTGTCACCTTGCTGTCTTACTTTTAAATCCCTCCGCTGAGTTTGATTGTTGTTAAGCTTGTGTGACCGTCTGCAGTCTTGTTGTTTTCAGTCATACTGATGGCGATATGTGAAAGTATGAATGGATAACTTGTTGTGAGTGTGTGCTGTTCATTTGGAAGTGGTTTTGTGTGTCTGTGTTCAGCAGCTGAGAGAGGTAGATTTGGCAAGATGACTGATTGGATTAGATGTAGACAAGGGACTGTAGGTGTCATGTGCGGACAGATGGGCTAGAAGTACTCAGAAAGGTATGAGATGACTTTAAGTGCAACACGTACACATCCACTTTAAAACTACCTAACAACAGCCCTATCAGTATTGCTTTTGTCTCTTATCTCAGTAATGGCCTTTTTTGTAGTTTGCTTTTAATCATAGATAAGATGTGGTGCTCCTCAAGGATCAGTTGTAGAGCCACATATTTTTTCATGACACCTCTATGCAAAGCCATCACAAGACACAGTATTGGCATAAATACACTCTATGTGGTCATATCCATGATGACCTTGCAAAGAGATAACGTACAAATCTGTGCAACAGCACCCACTGATAAAAGAACCAACTTAAAAAGTGTTACAATCGGTAAAACAACTTAATTCACCCATATTTGACCAATAGTAACACTTTTTAAAAAACGTGTTTACATGCTGGCCTGGGCTTTGCGGTCACAGGATGCGGGACTTCTCTGTGTTGCCAGGGTGAGAAAGAAGTCAGCAGGTCAAAGAGCCTTTTCTCATCGTGCACCCCCCCTGTGGAACAGTCTTCCTGCAACCATAAGGTAGTCAGAGTCCGTGGACATTTTTGTCAAGACTGAAAACCTATTTTTATTCTCTTTCTTATGAATAGTTTTTATTTTTCATCTGTTTTATTCTTTTACTTCTGTTTTTAATTATGTATTTGAAATTTTTTATTCATTTTTAATTATTTATTTAAATTTTATGTTGAATTGTTCCGTGTAAGGCGCCTTGAGACGGCTTTTGCTGTGATTTGGTGCATTATAAGCTAATTAAATTGAAATTGAAATTGCTCAACTATTCTCTTTTTTTCAGTGCAGTGTTTGTCAAATTTGAAAAGTCCAAATAGTCATATTCCAGCAAAAATCAAATAACCTATTTCAGTAGTGACACAAGTCAATTATTAAGTTGCAAACCTCATTTTAAATTAAATAAAAATGGCAACAACAGTAAATAAATAAGTTGACAACACAGACGGTTGAGATCTTTACTGAGATATCTGTTCTTTCATTCAGGCTTTAACAGTTGCTTGTCGTACTGATCAGAACAGAACTTGGACTCTGCTTTAATTAACTTCGGGGAATGTATAAAAGTACAATTCACCAATTCACGATGCTGGTAAATGATTAAAACACACCACATCCGGTTGCTGATTTACCGCAGGCAGTTGATGCAAACTAACTGGAAAGATGTCACTTGATCCCAAAGTCCGTGGCGCCGCTATCTTTGAAAGCTGACACCTTATTTTTTGGTTTGTTTTGCGTATTGATGGTTGCTTCCATGTGATTTTGTGTCTCATTGCATGACTGGAAAACTACTTTGCATGAACTACTGTAGCTCAGTAAGATTGAAAAATAGAAGTATTATTTTATGCTATTTCGTATCTTTTGCAAAGCAAAATATTTCTACCTTTTGAATTGAAACAGAGATACTACAATCTGTACGTAAACCCTGAGATGCCACTGTACCCTTTTTAAATAAATCTTTACCTTTCATATATATTGTTTAGGGCCAATTTCACTCTCTCTCTCTCTCTCTCTCTCTCTCTCTCTCTCTCTCTCTCTCTCTCTCTCTCTCTCTCTCTCTCTCTATATATATATATATATATTGGCATATTTACATGTAAAATTTTAAAAATGAGAAGTTAAATTGAATGTTTCATTTGAAAAGATGTACAGAAATGAGGCCAAACTTTGAGTCGCACAAGTCCCTGATTCTTCTTGTTTGTCTTTCAGTCTTCTCAGTAGCCTCCAGTGAATAGCAAATTTTCTGTGTAATATAGGTGCTGTGGCTTTGGTGTGATGTATTCAGCATTTTTGTTCTTTTGCAGAACTACCAGCTGTTGTGCATTTTGTGCATCGACTAAATATTTGATCATGTAAGGTGTTTTTTTTCTCTCCTTCGGTCGACATACTCTCCTGAATGGGCTTCACAATGAAATATTAATATAATTAACGTAAGGCAGGTCAGTCTTTCACAGTGAAGCTCTTTCATTGTGTCAGGTACACACTGCCGAGCTAACAAAGGTGTCCTAAAAACACAATAAAGATTGAGGTATTTAGTCTGTTTTGTGGCTCCTGTGTTGTTTAAGGCCTGCATGGACTGGATGTGTTGGGTCGGGTTGTGGAAACCAGCCGCTTAGGTGCCTTTGTTGTCAAGGAAAGTTTACTGACCTTGACTTTGCTGAGGATCCTGTGATTGCAGCACTTGAGGAGCTGAGTTAGGAATTGGAGTGTTTTGGTTTGTTATTGTCCTGGATTAAGACTAAGATTAAGGCTTTCAATGACTTTCTGGACTTGGCTGTTGGGAGTGTATCTTGGGTCTTGGGAAGAGTTTATGGATTCATGAGCTTGATGCCAATAAGTTTGATTGATGGTCCAAATCTGTGGGTCCTGGTGCTTCCTGGCATGCTGTATAGTTGTAAAACCTTGACATTAACCAGTGACCTACGGTGTTGACAAGATGTCTTTGGGACCAGATCTTTTCAGAAGATCTTTGTGTATTGCTAGAATGACTTTGTCTCAAGTGTGGTTACTTTGGGAGACTCAGATGAGGAGTATCGCTTGCATTGTGAGGGAATTTCAACTACTACATTTTGGACATGTCTTGCATTGATCCACTGTGCAGGTGCCTTGGTGTTGAGAACCATAGCCACTCATGAAGGCCAAGAGGATGCCCATGGTTCACCTGGCTGTGGCAGATAGATGGTTACTTTGAAGCATTGTGGGTAGACCGGTTGGCTACCTTTGTGGTGGTCATCCAGGACCCAAGGCAGTTCCGTAGTGTGGTAGATAGTCTGAGACACTGTACCAGTATGTGCTCCCAAACCTGACCCTAATTTGACATTTGGATACTTCTGTCACATATCATTGCGGAGGTAATACCAGTATCCCACTACAGTGCTGGTCTCATGTTGGGATCGGAGCATAATCGGTTCCCCCACCTCGTCCAAAATTTATTGAAACCTAAAATATGAGCTGTTCCAGGATTGGAGGCCCAAATATTAGCATATCCAGCGATTCTTTCCTGTTGTTCATTGTGTGCCGTTCCAGAGAAGCCCACCACAAGCTCAAGAAAACTGCTGGCTTTGCAACCATCACACACGTCAACTCTCATAAACAGGACTGGAAAAAAACAGGGAGCTGCTTCCACGAGACAATAGTGGAGTCAGACAACCAGGCCCTAAAATGACAAAATACTTCAGATAGCTTCCAAATGTTATGTGTTTGGGAACATGTGCCTTCAGCGGGTCAGTGCTTTTCAGCTTGATCTTAGCTGTGAATGTGGCTGCGTATAAGGTTGTAAGCTGACGATACTTATCCACACCTACTTTCACCTACACCCAACTTGCAGTGCCGGCTCGGTCCCTCCCAAACCACAAGGGACTCTTTGTTTGTAATTTATGAATTAGTGTGTGGTTAGGCTTATGAGAACAGGGGGCAGGCCAGAGGCTCGTGGAACAGGAGCAAGAATGAGACCAATCCCCGAGATTAGCAGTGGAGATATCCTTTAGAGATGGAGAGAGAGATTGAGATGACAGTAGAAATGATGGACGACCGACTTGTTTCTTATCTTTGTTTTACACTCTTTCACCGCACACTAAGGTAAGATTTCAGGTTCGACAATGTTGTGATCATCTGTGTGGTTTGTGTCGGACTGCTCCGTTACAAAAGCCGTCAATCAGCATTTCTCTTTGTGCTTCTTCATTGTTTCTTATTGCGCAAATCCCCCATGCCCCATCACTTGTTGGCTTGCTTTAGCTCTTTTTCTATAGAAAAAAGTTTTATTTATATAGTCTAGTATGAATGGAACCTGGCACCGTCCGGAGCTTTGGCCTTGTTCTCGCAGTGCAAAGCCCCTTTTTCCTATCCAACCCCCTCCGCCTCACTGTACTACCATTGATTTGATTTTCATCCCATTCTTCTGTTTTTGAAAGTCAGCTTGCCTTTCTAATGGCTTCTACTCTCCTACAGAGAGGTGTTTTTTGGTGGTTTTCCTGCTGTAACAGGAATGAGACTATAAAGAAGATCTAGGTTTGGGTGATGTGTACTTATTTGGTAAATCATGAAGTCCCAAACATGTACGTGTAACTTCAGGGAGGAAAGTTCTTCCTGCTATCTTGGATTATTTTCTGTCTGTGCTTGAGAAGAAAATTCTTCAGCCACCAAGCAATTCTGAGCACAATAAAAATAAATAAATAATCATTTTAAAATTATATTTTAACTGCAGTAGAACTGGAACCTTGACCAATAGAAAATCTCAAGCACTAGTTTGGAGTACAAAAAAAGTCCAGTACTGGCAGTGGAAAGGAAGCCTTATTTCCCATGTAGCAACTTGCAACAGTTCCGGGGTGCACCTTCTTTTTCCTCTCCAACATATTATAGCCAATACTCCAATAATATTTCAGTTCAGCCATAGTATCCGGTTACACCCCACTTCTCTGTGTCTGTAGTATCTCAGGCTTCAGCCATGACTCAAACTAGAATAGTGGCTGCAACATCCATTGTTTACAATCATTATCTATATTTGTTTTTATGCCTTTGGGTACTCCTAGTTGCTCAAGGTTGCGGCAGATGCCTTTACTGACATAGCGCCAGTTCTAGATCAGGCAACATGCTTACAGCTCCCAAGTGGTCTGCCAGTCAAGTGCTAATCTACACCTACCCTGCTTCACTTCTAAAATCTTTTGGGATCAGGTGCCCTCAGCATTACGTGTCCTATATTCTCCCTTGTTGTACTGTCTCAGCACAACACATGCGTGATGTTTCGTACTGACACTGTGACAATTCGTGATCATTGTTGCTGACATTTTGTCTGGTCGAAACAAGGTCGAAAATAACCTACCATCCCTGGTTCTCAAGACCAGGCACCTAAGTGGCTGTACTCTACTCTATTCTACTCTTCTATTCTACTCTTCTTTTTTTTTTTGATATTTAGATATACCTTAGTATACACGAGTAGAGTTCTGCCTTAGAATTGGAATGTATTATAGAAGACATCCATCCATCCAGCCATCCATTTTCTTCCACTTTATCCGGAGTCGGGTCGCGGGGGCAGCAGCTCAAGCAAAGCTTCCCAGACCTCCCGATCCACACACACCTCCCCAAGCTCCTCCTGGGGAACCTCAAGGCGTTCCCAAGCCAGTCGAGACACGTAGTCCCTCCAGCATGTCCTGAGTCTTCCCCAGGGCCTACACCCAATGGGACGTGCCTGGAACACCTCTCCAGCGAGGCGTCCAGGGGGCATCCAGAAAAGATGCCTGAGCCACCTCAACTGGCTCCTTTCGATGTGGAGGAGCAGCGGCTCATCTCCGAGCTCCTCCCGAGTGACCGAGCTCCTCACCCTATCTCTAAGGGAGCCCCAGCCACCCTGCGGAGGAAATTCATCTTGGCCGCTTGTACTCGCGATCTCGTTCTTTCGGTCATGAGCCAAATCTCAAGACCATAGGTGAGGATCGGAACGTAGATCGATCGGTAAATCGAGAGCTTTGCCCCCCTACTCAGCTCTCTCTTCACCATGACGGTCCGATACAGCGACCGCATCACTGCAGATGCTGCACCGATTCGTCTATCGACCTCATGCTCCATCCGTCCCTCACTCGTGAACAAGACCCTGAGATACTTAAACTCCTCCACTTGAGGCAAGGACACTCCACATACCTGAAGAGGGCAAAGCACCTTTTTCCAGTTGAGAATCATGGCCTCGGATTTGGAGGTGCTGATTTTTATCCTGGACACTGCAAACCGCCCCAGTGCATGTTGAAGGTCCTAATTTGACGAAGCCAACAGAATCACATCGTCCGCAAACAGCAGAGACGAGATTCTGTGGTTCCCAAACCAGACCCCCTCTACACCCTGGCTGTGCCTAGAAATTCTGTCCATAAAGATAATGAACAGAACCGGTGACAAAGGGAAGCCCTGGCGGAGGCGAACGTGCACTGGAAACAGGTTTGACTTACTACTGGCAATGCGAACCAAGCTCCTGCTGCGGTCGTACAGGGACCGGATAGCCCTTAGCAAAGGACCCCGGACCCCATACTCCCGGAGCACCCCCACAGGGTGCCCCAAGGGACACAGTCGAACGCCTTCTCCAGATTCACAAAGCACATGTGGACTGGTTGGGCGAACTCCCATGAATCCTCGAGCACTCGATGGAGTGTGTAGAGCTCGTCCAGTGTGCCGTGACCAGGACGAAAACCACACTGCTCCTCCTGAATCCGTAAGCATCTGTAAGCAGTTTTATAGAAGACATACCTTACTGAATTTTCATGGAACTCTCTTGCAGCTTTGCTGAAATGAGCATCATTGCAGCAGTATCTTTGCAATGATGTCACTACATGATGAGCGGGGCACTGAGAAAAGTTGCCAAGGTCCTCCAAGAACTTTAGTTGGCTTATAGATCTTGGCAATCTGTGAAGGTCCTGGTAGTCAGGAGGATATAAGCCCTGAGGCCCATTGGTGTTCGTGCTTATTGCCAGATTCCATGGTGTGAAGTGGATACTTGTCTACCCCCTCCTTGGGCACGACGCCGGTCTGATGCGGGTTAAATCCCTGCCTAAATCCGGTACCCATTTCCAGCTGCATAGACTGATCCAATATAGGACTCAGGCATTTAGTGTAACCAGGAAACAAACTCAGTTCTTCATATGGGTAGCCCAACTCCTGATCCCACTGATCTACCTTCTCTCCACTTCTCAAAGCAGATGCTTCACTTTATTGTTCTTCTACCCAGCCTTGGCTTCTCGTTTTCTCCTGGGCCTGGTCTTTTTTATGCTATGAAACAGTCAGTCCTATCCCAGCAGAGCTGTGTTTTATCACATTGCTTTGGTCAGTGTTATTGCTCGTGCTTATTTTGGATCGGGCTTTGTTGAACCTCACAGCCTTGGGGAGTAGTTTGCCTCCCAGCAAGACTGTGAGGTCAACTTTTGGATCCTTCTAGCTTTAAAATGTCATCATGGTGGGTGAGAGCGAGAATGTGGGATGAAAAACAGCGTAAAGAATTGTACTACCAACCTGTGCTACCGTTTTGGATGTCATGTTCACGCAGGAAAATTAACTTTCTGGTCCAAGTACTCTGGTTAGGGACAAGGATGCCACACTCCTGTGTGTCTTGAATCTGTGTGTAGTTTCCTGGGTGGTCTGGACATTGAAGTACTCCAGTTAATTAAAGGAAAAGCAGAAAAAGCCTAGTGTTAAGTGAAGTGGGAGGGTGATTACACAGGTACATCCGATCTAATTAGTCTCCAGACAAATTCATTCACTGTTTTATAGACATTATCTGGGTACAAGATGATCTCAACTCATTACATTTTCATATTAAACTGCATAATATTGCATGTTAATAAGGCCAAAGAGTTTTTTTTTATTCCCAATCAGCCAATACCTGACAATGCTTTGCACCAGTTGTTTCTAGGATGCGATGGGAAATATCTTCAACCATAAAAATCCTCAGTGCAATTAATTAAATTCCTTAAGACAACATTATTTTTGGAAATTATTAATATGTTTTCATTGCACCAGGAGCTCTACTGGTTTGAATGGTACTAGGGTCTTTTTGTGGTGGGCTGCGTTTCCTTTATATGCATTTTGTGGCTGTAAGCTGTCGCTGCAAGATTTCTGCCGGCGCTGATTCAGTTGGGCAGGCGCACATTAAAGCTGGCCTCTCTGTAACTTGCATTCGCTCATTTATTTGATTGGCATGTGCATCGACGTCAAAATAAACCCGGGAATAAAATATCCTGCAGAAATACTCGTACATTCATCAGTATGCCTGGTAAGTTTTTCCCCTATGAAATAGTTCATGCTGTGTGTCAGTCTCACTGTTTCATAAGTGTGCTGCCAGTTTTAAAAACATTTCACTCTCCTTTGCTTACAGTATGCACCACGTCTGTTTCTGATGTGTGATAAACACGTCTAACAGGCCAATCGGGTAGCGATTTCCACAAAAAAATTTGAACATTTTTCTGGTTCTTGTAAATGTTTTCCTCCTGCTCACAGAGACAGTACAGGTGCATAGCCAGAGAGGCATGTGGTTGAAAGGCTTCCTTCACTATTAGAGGAAAGATCCACATTTGAAGACATTTTAAAGATATTTTTTACATATGACAATAACAGTAGTAACAGTAATAATGATATATTTATTATTATTATTGTTGTTGTTGTAAATAATACCACTTATTAGCAGTGGCCTGTCTTCTCTGCTAATAAAAATGAAATAGTTTCTTTCCGAATGGGTCTTCATTTTGTTACATACACTGCTGTATAATTTACACAAGGGACCGTAGTATACTTTTTTCACTAATAGTTTAAATGTGGTAAAGGTGATAAAAAAGGCTTGTATCCAGGGATATTAAAACAATAACCTATTATTTTAAGTTATTCACTGTTTAAGGTGGCCACTTTTGGCCGACATGAATGCGTATGCCTTAGTAGCATTAATGTTTTCCACTTTCCACTCACGCCTCACTCCCATTAAACTGAATTTGTTCTGAGAAGTGGAGAGCAAAGCCCACAAACAAGCTACTTGGACAGACTAAACCAGGAAAGACTCGCCATAGAGCTCTGTTTACTGGGACAGCAGTAAAAAAAGATTGCAGCGATTGGTACACCATTACGAGCATATTTGAAGTAGATTAAACCCAATAAAATATTGTTTAATTGTACAAAATTAGTGTAATTTTTGACTTACTGCTTTAGCAAATGTAGAGCAGGTAGCTCAGCGGGATTGGAGTTGGGCTACCAATATGTAAACCTGGGTTTGATTGCCGGTCACACTACCTGTCTGTATCTGTGGACAAGACTGTGTTTGGCTAGTCCCAGGCCACCCAGCTGTAATTGGGGATCAGCTTAGGCTGGGGAAGTAAGTGCGTTGGACGGTGTCCCATCTGGTACACGGGGCATCTTGTCCACTTTATGCTACAGAATCTGGGCATTAGTACGGATACTAATGGGCCTCGCGGCCTTTGTAGTAGGACTTACCTGTTTAACAAACAACACAGGGTACCAAACTGAGCCATTCTGGTTCTGAGGATGTAACCAGCGAACTGTAGACTGAAGAAGCCACTTGAAAGAGTGATGACATGGATTAAAAAGTAAACAAGAAGTTCAGATCCCTTTGACAAATCCTCTCCAAACCCGTAGTCCATTTATGACTTAATTGATCTAATAAAGATCAACACAGTTTTTATGTATTGGCTTGAGTCTCAAAACTCATCCACCCACTAAGACTTCCAATGAAGGTTGTAATATGACGCCAGTGGGTTTAATTTAAAAACTCAGTCAAAATGAAGACAGTTTGTTAGATCCTTTGATCTAAACATATGTTTCTCATAGATTTCAGTATACAATAAACATGCTTTCAGTTGGTTTCGTCATTATAAAGCCACTGTATTTCAGGTTTTAGAAATTAGCAGACATACTTAATGATATCTCGTTTTTTTTTTTTTTATAAAGCATTATATGAGCAGCTGCAGATGTGAGGCAGGTTGTAGACTTCTGTTGGTTGAGAGGCGGACATCTGCTCGGATACAAGAGGCATAATGAACCATTTGACTTTGTATAACCCGGAGGTTTGATGGGGGGGAATTGAATTTGTGTGAATAGTATTAGTAATAACAGCCACTTGTCAGATGTTGCACCGACACGAACAAACAGCTGCTGGTGTTGGCATGGAGAAGGTTTTTAAGGGCATTCAATGGTACAGTTGAGGCCACATGTTTATAACAAACATCTTTACTAAAAATGGTTAGAAACAGGTTTCCCAAAATACACATTTCATTTCACCAAACAAAGGCCATTTAATTTTTTTAATGAGCTATGTATATAAAAGATGTCCTGATATAATTGCTGTTCCCTCACAATGAAAAGTACAAATAATCAGTTTATCCTGGGATCACTTTGAGTCGAGAGGAGTAAACATTTTCCCACCTTCTCGACAAAGAAGGTCTGACATTTTCCCTCGATAAAGACCTGACTGTATGTCGTGAAGGAAGCACGGGACACGGAGAACGTGGACGCATGATGAACCACCGTCTCAAACAGCCATGTTCAGCTCACTTATCACCGCGGGCTCTGTGGACGGCGGCTTTACTCAACACAATATTGATCTCCGATTGCAGTTTTCAGGGTCATAGGTTATCTGATGGGTGATGGTCACAGGACATTTGTCAGTTTGGTGTTCAGGTTTCACTCTGTTTCAATGATCAACAGTGTTGAAATTTCTTTATCAGTGAAATTTTTGATAATAATAGACTCGTGAGCTGCTTTTTTTTTTGCTTCTGAGCAGCTGCACGGTCTCTAGTCAGCAGAGGAAGACGAGCATTATGGGTAATCAGAGACTTTATGACCCGTGGACATGTTGGCTTGTCCGTTGGGGTTTTACATAATTATTGTATGGCCTTGCCTTACAATATAAAGCGCCTTGGGGCAACTGTTTGTTGTGATTTGGCGCTATATAAAAAAAATTGATTGATTGAATTGATTGATTATATCAAATTTTATTAACATTAGCTTGTTAATTTCTTTGATGTCTACATTGCCCGTTGTGTTGACAGGCATGTTTGTTTACTGATGAATACATATTTTTGTGGACTGGGCGGTGACTTTCATAACTGGTGGCTCTGGTGCGGGTATTAAAAACTGTGACTACCTTGGTAACTATATACCACTGGAGTTAACATTACCAAGTTATCTGTACCTACTAGTTAGTGCTAATGGTGCTAACATGCTAATTAAATAACACTAAAATTTCACTCAGTAGAAATGCTTGAGCACAGACTTCATCTGTGGTCTGTTAGAACAATTAGCCAAACACAAACCATATTATCTCAGATATTTGGAATAAAATGCCCAGAAAGGACCACCACAGCTACAGCTACAACAGCTAGCAGCCTGTGTTAGCGGTGGTCGTCGGCCTTTATGCTAGCTGTCACTCAGAGTGATTCATAACTTTATGGTGTAACATATCTTAAATTAATGAGTTATATAAAAATTCTACATGGTACACTTGGCATGACGAGGGGAACTAGCTATAGAGACCAAAACAGTTTTTGTACCAGGCTGTACACATGTTCTGCTCTAAAGTTGAGTATTTCAGCATGGGTGTCTGTTGAGATTGAATTACTATTGGTGCCAGCCTCTAGTGGCCATTCAAGGAACTGCAGTATTTAGCACTTCCACACTGACTTAATTTTTCAGCACTTGCCACTAGGGAAGCTGCTTCCTTCTCTCCTTTCCCCATCCCGTTATGTAATCCAAAATGAAGTCCAGCACATTGATAGGATCGACTGTTTTCAATCCCCTTCAAAATTAAGAGCCATTTCTGCCATGTACCTAAACCGGTTTACCTTGATCCAGCTCAGTCTCAGTGAATTCCGCTGTGATGGAAATACTGAAAGGAGCACATGATGGCGAGATTAATTCCTCTAGCTTTAAAATGCATTCGTGCCCTTTGGGTTGTGTTCTAAATATGTCTTAAATAGTCTAAAGCAGCCTAACTCCGTACTTCAGAGCCCCGCCGGGCTGTTATTTAAAAACCTCCCAGAGAACTGCATCACTCTGATCTCGAGCCAGAGCTCATTGATCTAGCCTCCAAACACCGCCCAGCTTCACTCTTCCTTTTCTGTCCAAGTGGGAATGAAAGGATGATGAAGGAGGGATGGAGAGGGTGGGGCGTTCTCTCTCTGGCCTTCTTTGGCGTGCTTTTTTCCCTCCTTTTTTCCCCCCAGCAGGCCATCTGTTTCCTGCCTGCAACACGACACCCTCTCCATATTCGGGTTTGGCTACCCCCGTGGTCCGACTGTGAATTGATCTGCTTTATGATTAGCAACAATGCTAATTCATCTTGCGGTTTATTTTTGAACAAACCAGTCCCATGTGCTCTCATATGATACAACTAGACACATTTGACCCTGAAGCATGTGAGAACCATTGGCTGTGTATCACTGATTCATGGAGTGTTCGCTGTGAATGCATTATTGACAGTCAACAAAATAAATGGATGTTTGTTTGCTAAATAATACTCTTTGGGTTAATTTTGGAACTGACTGAACAGAGTAAGAACTAGACGTCCATGATCAAGATCACAAAATGATACCCCACGCTCTCCCATACTGGTTGTTTGCATGAATTATACACAAGTGGCAGTAAATCCTTTATGATGAAATACCTGAATTAGCAACGAGTCTGAACATCAAAACAAAAGTCCAATTATTTCTCCTTGAAAATGTCACACTATAATTATTTTCCTTCAAGCACATCTTCACACATTGTGCAACCATAATGTCAAGTTTCATTGAAATCCATTAAGTGCCCTAGTAAGAGTTGTTTTTCTTAAGTAAATACCATACAGTATAATGCATCAATTAAACACAAAATTCCAATTATCTCTCATTGAAGACTTCAGACCACCATTATTTTCCTTTATGTACCTCTTCATATTGTGCGCTGACATGGTGTGAAGTTTCATTGAAATCCATGAAGTGGCGTAGTAGGAATTGCTCTTGAAAAGTATATATCATACAGTGTAATGCATCAATTAAATACAAAAGTCCAATTATTTCTCATTGAAGACTTCAGACCACCATTATATTCCTTTATGCACCTCATCATATTGTGCGCTGACATGGTGTGAAGTTTCATTGAAATCCACGAAGTGGCGTAGTAGGAATTGCTCTTGAAAAGTATATATCATACAGTGTAATGCATCAATTAAATACAAAAGTCCAATTATCTCTCATTGAAGACTTCAAACCACCATTATTTTCCTTTATGCACCTCTTCATATTGTGCGCTGACATGGTGTGAAGTTTCATTGAAATCCACGAAGTGGCGTAGTAGGAATTGCTCTTGAAAAGTATATATCATACAGTGTATTGCATCAGTTAAATACAAAAGTCCAATTATCTCTCATTGAAGACTTCAGACCACCATTATTTTCCTTTATGCACCTCTTCATATTGTGCGCTGACATGGTGTGAAGTTTCATTGAAATCCATGAAGTGGCGTAGTAGGAATTGCTCTTGAAAAGTATATATCATACAGTGTAATGTATCAATTAAATACAAAATTACAATTATCTCTCATTGAAGACTTCAGACCACCATTATTTTCCTTTATGCACCTCTTCATATGGTGCCCTGACATTGTGTGAAGTTTCATTGAAATCCATGAAGTGACATAGTAGGAATTGCTCTTGCAAACTATATTATACAGTGTAATGCATTAATTAAATACAAAAGTCCAATTATCTCTCATTGAAGACTTCAGACCACCATTATATTCCTTTATGCACCTCTTCATATTGTGCGCTGACACTGTGTGACGTTTCACTGAAATCCATGAAGTGGCATAGTAGGAATTGCTCTTGCAAACTATATTATACAGTGTATTGCATTAATTAAATACAAAAGTCCAATTATCTCTCATTGAAGACTTCAGACCACCATTATATTCCTTTATGCACCTCTTCATATTGTGCGCTGACACTGTGTGACGTTTCACTGAAATCCATGAAGTGGCGTAGTAGGAATTGCTCTTGAAAAGTATATATCATACAGTGTAATGCATTAATTAAATACAAACGTCCAATTATCTCTCATTGAAGACTTCAGACCACCATTATATTCCTTTATGCACCTCTTCATATTATGCGCTGACATTGTGTGAAGTTTCATTGAAATCCATGAAGTGGCGTAGTAGGAATTGCGCTTGCAAACTATATTATACAGTGTAATGCATTAATTAAATACAAAAGTCCGTTTATCTCTCAGTGAATACATCATATTGTAATTATTTTCCTTCAAGCACATCTTCACATGTTGTGCTACCACAATGTGAAGTTTCTTTGAAATCCGTAAAGTGCCCTAGTCGGAGTTGCTCCTATCATACAAAAGTCCAGTTATCTATCATTCTAATCTAGTTACATTTTTTCTGCGAAACTGATTAGTTAAGCGTGTGAAATTTCAGACCGTATAATATCCGGTGTAACCTCACAAAATATTCGACCGTTTCACATTTAATGTATTACTCCATGCCCTGACCGTCCGTGCACGCTGCTACGCAAATGTCAATAATGACGCTGTTAGCTGAGAGCGAGAAAAAGTCGCGTACCGACGACAATGGCAAAATGGGTAAATTTAAGTTACCATACGAAAGTACTGATGTGGATTCTGATACAGAATTACCGTTTCACATTTGATAGATTTGATGGATTTTCACATTCGCGCCCTGACCGCGGTTGAAGCGAGGCTGCCTTGGCTCGACGGTAAGCTTCGCCGACCGAAATACCTACAGAAAATGAAACCGTGGAAACGATGGAATTGGATTACAATGGGAATAACCCCCTTGTGTCTGATGATTTGCGGATGTTCATGCTGTTATACGGTCGCAAATATCTGTTTCACCATAAAACTCCTTTTTACCGGCTCTACTAATGTGTCACTGGTAAAGCTCAATTTGTGACTGTTATATAACCAGCATGAACATCCGCAAATCATCAGACACAACAGGGTTATTCCCTTATTGAAAACTTTGAACCACCATTATTTTCTTTAATGCACCTCTATATCTGGTGTGCTTCCATTGTGTGAAGTTTCATTGAAATCCTTAAAGAGGCTTAGCATGAGTTGGTCTTACATCATCACTTGGTGGATCTTCGCTGAGTGTTTAGACCTTTATTGGGATTTTGTCTGTTTTCCACCATGAACAGTAAGAACTGCCTCGACGAACTGGGACAGTCCCCACTATCTTCTTGCACTTCTCCAGTCTAAAGGTGAAGAAGTGAAAGGTCTCTCAGCAGTAAGATGGATAATTCCCCCCAAAACGACAGAAAACAAGAATAAAAGACATAGGTCTGTCCATCACATTGTCTCTTCATCTCTGTCGTCCATTTATTATTTTCTGCTTCCCCTTGTCTGTTTGTATCCGATGGAGATTTTCCACCCGTAGGCCCACACTGAAAAGCTGGACGTCTCTCTGCCCGTGTTTGTTTTTAATCGATGTGCATAATGATGTCTGTCAGCTAAAGTGAAGCCAGACCTCCGAGGTGTGTTTGTTTAGTGAGGCTACTGTGGAGCTCAGCCTCCGTAGAGAGGCTGAGGCACACTCTGCCAAAGCCTGGCAGATTTTGGAATGGGAAATTTATGCAATTTTAAAGTTGGGTAGTATGCTAGTGCAAGCAAACGTTAAGGATAGATTGACTTGCAGGTTCACCCAAACATCTTCAGCCATGAAGTTCTTAATACCTTGGCACATCTTGCGTTTGTCCTCGTGGGTGGTCTGCATGCAGCTCAGCGGAGATTTCCATGAGTCAAATTTGTGCAGGTTTCAAATGCATTCAAAGTTTTCGGGAGGTTGGTGCAGGCTTGATGCAGCTCTGCATCAACATATCAAGAGTTGAGGATGGAGCACACGCCAAGTTCACGCAGAGCTGCATCAGGTTCTGCTGAGTCTGGTCCAGGTCATTCTGAGCCAAGCTCCACCAAGCTGTAGAAAAAAAAAAGCTTTTCTCGAATCTTACAGAGGTGGGTGCCTGCTGAAAAGGACTCTCCACCATATACAGCCAGGTGGGAACTGCTTGGTGAAACAGCTAAAGTGTGCAGAGTTGTCACTTGCCTCATTACGGAGCAAGACTGAGCTCAAAAGCCTGTACATATGTGAATCTTCGGAGTGACATTATCTACATTGCAGAATGGAAAATCTGTGGAAAATGTCTGAAAGAACAAGGTCACAGGTATAAGCGGTGGAAATTAGATTCCTCCGTTGGGTATCTGGGCTTACACTATGGGACAGGTTGACAAGCTCAAATATCTGGGAGGTACTCACAATATTGAAAGGAGCCAGCGAAGGTGGTTCGGGTATCTAGTGAGGATGCCCCCTGGTCATCTCAGCCGGGAGGTCTACTTGGCACGTCTAACTGGGAGGAGGCCTTGAGGAAAACCCAGAACACACTGAAAGGATGACAAGATATGCGACCCTCCTGTCCTGTGCACCGGCAAATTTTCCTGTATATTCGTTTTTGTAAATTGTTTTGTAAATTGTGTTGGTAGCATGGCCCAAGCAGAGGGTCACCCCTTTGAGTCTGGTCTGCTTGAGGTTTCTTCCTCACATCATCACATGGAGTTTTTCCGTATCACTGTCACCTGTGTGCTTGTTCTAGGGGGTTTTAAGGTTAGACCTTACTTGTGTGAAGCACCTTGAGGCAACTTTGTTGTAAGTAAGTACATTTTTGTAAGATAACATCAGTTAATCTTTAAAATTCAGGAAACACGCAAAAAAGGATCTCATTTAGTCCAAATCGTGGCTTTGCTGAAGTAATAAACAATTTGAAAGCATTTTATTATCGAACAACATGGTAACGTTTTGTGACAAACTGTTAAACAGTTTTAATAACGCTGTTTTCTTACAATACATGAATGTATTTGAACATCTAAGGTTTTTGTTAGCTTGTTCTCTGTTGTGAAAGAATCAGAACTGTTAGAAAAATAAATCCTAGTTTGACTTTAATCTGCCTTTAAAACCTGTTTGGGAACCTGATCTGTGTTCACATTTAGTCCTGAAGATGTGCAGTGGGATTTTATCCCCAAAATATTCAGTTTCTCCACATAAAACGAAAACGGCATATCAACATGAAGGTTACCACTCAGTCTTTTTGTGTATAATAAAAGTACAAAGACCCTTTATTGAGATTCACAGAGATTCCTCGTCTTTCCTTTGTCTAATAAAGTGTCTTATACAGCGCTAATAAGATATAAAGGTCAGTGCTGATGAACTCATGGGTGGTCCTTCTCAACATCTCTCTGGCTCTTTCAGCGCCACATATCTTTCAAACGACCTTGCAAAACCCGACTGTAGTACATCCTGATAGTTGTTAAGTTCCAGTAAGAAAGTACACAACACTACTTGAACTGCACATTAAAATGGGATTGAATCTGCAGATTTGGGTCCAGTTACTTTGACATGTTATCAGCTACTGAATATTTCTGTGTAGGCTCTCAGCTGTCCAGGTGGTTTCCATAGTAGAGAAGCTTGAATCTTCGACTGGACTGGGTTGCTTGACCCGAGGACGTTTTGCTTCAAATCACAGAAGCTTCCTCAGCTAAAATTCTTGCTCTGGTAGTCTGACTTCTGTCTGACCCTTGTCAAGAACAATCAGACTACCAGAACAAGAATTTTAGCTAAGGAAGCTTCTGCGATTTGAAGCAAAACGTCCTCGCGTCAAGCAACCCAGTCCAGTCGAAGATTCAAGCTTCTCTACTATAGCTACTGAATACAAATTGCACGGTCAATTTTATAATTAGTAATGTGGTCCAAATACTTTTGGAGTATTTCGAAAATCATTTACTGAAAACAATGCACGTCATCATAACAATTCACACTACAAATTTTCTTTTTTTCTCTTTGTCTCATAATAAATTAGAAATTCCAACAAACTATCTTAAAGTAGATCTCTTTGAGTTATTAGAAAATTTTTGTGTAATTTGTTTACTAGCCTTCAATGTTTATTTTGTTGTGGTACACATTTTCTAATTAAAAATGACGGTGATATTGGGAGGAATCGAAAGCTGGTTTTTCAAGTAACATGGATGGAATGCTGCTGCTTAAGTCTCGCATCTTGTAGAGATTTTCTTCAATAAAAAAGACATGCCATTGGTTGAAGATTGACCTCTAGTCGCTACTTGGTTGGCGATGCTTCTACTTATTAGCATCGGATCATTAAACTAATCTTTGTAATTTTGTATAATCAGTAAATTAAGAAGTAATCCTTGATGACATAGCGCTAATCTGATTACACATATTTCCAATGTAATCTGGTCTGATTATAGTTACTTATTGGAATCTGATTATGTAATCCTGATTACATGTAATCCATCACGACTCAACCCTGCTAATCAACCAATCGTGTGGCAGAAACTCAGTGTATTTAAGCATTTTCTGGAGTTCAAACCATCCATCAGAATGGGAGGTGGGGGGGTGATTGAAGTGATTAATTGGACTAAAAATGTGTAGACCTGGGTATTTTCCACAGTCGCACTACCTGGCTCTATGACTACCTTCACCAAGGATCTATGGCCTTGGTGAAGGAATTTGGCTCCCCCTTCTCATCTATCTACACCCCCCACCACCACCACCACCAGCCTGCTGTTGCCTAGCATTGTCAGACTTTACACACACACGGACAGAAACTGACAGAAACTTAACTTATCTGCACACGACACATGTCTCCCTCCCTCCATCCCTATTACCCCCCCCCCCCCCCCCCGTGTCTGTCCACTCCCCTCACCCTGGCTTCCTCCCTGCCACCTTGAAGGCAGCGTGGTTTTTACTGCTGCAGCCTTCAACTCCCCAAGCTGGGCAGCGCGGGCCGTCCTGCTGCGGCCTTCACCCACTTTTCCTCAATTCGGATAACGGACTGTTTCAAGTTTAATGCACATAAACAATGTCAAATGTGTATGTGTTGTCTTTAATTCTGATGTGTGTCATTATTACGGTAAACAAGTATTAATTGTGGATTAATTGCTGTATTTTGTCTGAGGTAATTGGAGTGTAAACGTAATTTTGTTGTTGTTACGCTCATGTTTGTTTGTTAGTAACTTGCGATGAACTGGTGTCCTATACAGCGAATGTTGTCACACTACGCAAACACATGCACCGCTGGACTCAGGGCTTATATTGGACTTATTTATGGTAGTAATAAATGCATGACATCAGTAGAAGAACACGGGTGCCACTCCTGCCAACCGAAAACAGGAAACTGAGGCTACAGTGGGCAGTGGCTTACCAAAATTGAGCAGTGGAACACTGGAAAAACACCATCTGATTGGAAGAGTTTGGATTTCTGCTGTGATATTTACATAATAGGGTTAGAATTTGGTGTAAACATCATGAAACCATAGCTCCAAAACCATAGCACCTTGAGTTTTTGAAGCTGGTACTTTGGATTAGCTTGGAGTTGATCCATTGTATTGGTATCAGAACAGATCAGCACATGAGAGTTTAGAACCTGGCCAGTGGGCTTTAGCTAATATGAAATGGAAACCACTTGTTTCGTGACCTGTATGCGTCACGCTCAGACCCTCACTACTTTGGAAGGGTGACCTACGTAATGCGCCTGAGTTATGGTGTCAAGAATTTACCTGTATGTAAGACTCTATAGGCACAGACTATGTACCGTATACGAGATACTGCAGATTTTTAAAAAAATGTACAACCATTTCAGCTCAGATTTCATTGTCAACCAGAACTGGTCTGTTCTGTGGTTGCTCTACGGTCGTTTGATGCCATGTGGATTTACAGCGCAGCTGGAATGACAGTAATTCAGACGATTCCCGTTGTGTTTAGTGACCGTTCGCCCCTACGCTCGTATATCTCACGGGGTTAAGACTCAAGAAACAGTTGGCGAGGTTACTCTGCTACGTTAGATTCATTGTGGAATCCCAGCCGTTCGGTTAGAGCGCCCTGGCTCTGCAGTGTACCCCCCGGGGCGCTTCAGCCACTGCAGCAGGTGTTTATTTTAAAGACCCTTATAAAAATGTCTCCGGCACCCTCTGTCTTGATCGCACTTTGTCCCTGAAGACATAGATCCGCGCATGATGTGGATCACACTGCTTTAAGGCCAGCTGTGCCCAGAAATCATCTGCAGCGGGAAATACCGAAACGTCAGCCCCAGACGTCAGTGTATTTTCAGCAACGGGTGGCGCGGATTTACTGCTCTGTTGCTCCAAGTGTGTGAAAGAAAACATCAGCGATGCCAAGAATCCCAAGTGGGAGAAGAGAGGAAAAGAGTTAAAAGAGAGGAAAGGAAAGGTTTATAGAGATTCTCCTCTTCCTCTATCCACTCTTCTGATGACAAACAGCTGTTCCATGCAGCCTCTGATATCACCCGCCTACCGTGGTCTATTTTTGGACGTAGTTCTAATAATAGCTCATAATAGAGTGTTGTCAGTGGTCGGTTAGGACGGACAGGTTCAGGGCCGTGTTTTGGTGGCAGAGTAGATAAGACCTGTTGTGATAAGACCGATGACACCTTGAGACTGATCCAGACTTTGTCAGCACTGATGAGGTCTGATCCCGATATGACCCAACGCTCTGTCAGCACATGCAAAAACAAACAAACAAATCAAGTGCATAGCCTGCAGTAAGCCATGGTGCACCAGGCAAAACTTAAAAGGCATGTTGCAAAGTACAGTTCAATGATTTTGACCCAGAATCAGTATTCTTCTTGGAGTCACCATATTGAAAACACATACCAAGTTTTGTGACATTCGTGCAATTAGGACAGAAGTTATTGCGCTCCCAAGATTTTTACAAAGCAAGAGCCACTGACCTTGACTTTTGAAGTTTTGACCCCAACAACAGTAGGGTTCTTGGGGATCAGTATAACTAACAGATCCACCAAGTTTGGTAACAATCAGGCAGTTAAAAAAGAAGTTATTGTGCTTAAAGTATTATAGGCATAATTGTTACTAGCTGTAACAAGCTCACCACAAGAACCAGCATAAAATGTTCCAATTAATAGAGTAAGTTGACAATTAGTAATCCTTACAGTTTCTTAAAAATCTTTTGTGCTTGTGTAATATCACCACGCTGCTGTCTTTATTAAGGTAAAATCTCTTCAAATAAAATTTGAGCAGCAAAAATAACATGGGACCATTTTTTAAAATATAAAATGTCAGGAGTGAAGTTTGATATCTTGTGGTAGCAGGCAGAGATCGAGGCCAAAAGCTGCTGTTTAGTTCACACAGGTTCTTGAGAGCAATAAGGCTCCACGTCTGTTTATAATTAGACATAATTGCTAATTGTGAAATTGTAAATTTGAGGAAACAAAGAATATATTTTTTGGGGGGGAGTATAAGTGGCAGGGTTTTTTTTTTAGTTTGGGAGGCCCTGCAATTTATACTCTGGTGCGACTTAAACACAAAAAAATTAATAAATAAATAAAAATAAAATCATAATTTATTATTAATAATAGTAATTAGAATAACCATTGATATCAGACTTTCCCAGAAATCAAAATACTAAACAAAAAAACCTCCAATAATAAAGAATAAATACCAATAATAAAAAGTACACTACAACAATTGCACAAAAATCAAAAAAAGAGCTCATAATACAGAAAAGGGTGTGATTTATAGTTCGGGGTGACTTATATGAGTATTATTGTTTTTTCTTCTTCAACAGCCATTTATTGACAGATATGAACTATGGTCTGGTGCAGTTTAATGTCAAGAAAATGATGTGGATTCGGTTGCCTGATGTGATGCTTTATAGTTGCAGTTTCCTTATGTTGCCACTAGATGTTGTGCATACACATGATCAGAGCTGTTTGTATATTTGCACGCATTCCTAAGTGTAGGTACAAGCTCGTAAATTCTACGCTTTTTCTTAGAAATGGCCCAAGCAAAGGGTCACCCCTTTGAGACTGGTCTGCTTGAGGTTTCTTCCTCAGAGGGAGTTTTTCCTTGCCACTGTTGCTCTGGGGGTTGGTAAGGTTAGACCTTACCTGTGTGAAGCACCTAGAGGCAACTCTGTTGTGATTTGGCGCTATATAAATGAAAATAAATTGAAAAATTGAAATTGAAATTAGAAATGTTCGTACACACGCATTTTGCACAAATCTGTGCATACGAACAGTTAGTAGTTTGATTAGTTCTGGTTTACTGAAAAGGCTGAAGTGGACAAAATGTGAAAAAACACCCAAGACCTGATGACTTCAAGCATCTTGTGCAGAATCTCATTTCGTAAAGAACATACTTCGTGACGTCCATCAACATTCCATCAAAGGGTCTTTGCCTGTTCAAAGACAAGCATATTGCTTAGTCTCAATGCTGTTGGTTTTAATTCAGTCTCATACGTGCTCAGCTAATAGTTTGACAATGACAGGGAGAAGACATACATGAATGCAGAGTGCGGTAAGAGGCAGGTGGTCGTGTTTTGTCCACAATAAAGACAAATCACAGTTGACTGTAAAGGTCTGTTTTAAATCAGAGGGTGTGCTGAATCAAACTCTGCTGTGTTATTCCGGATTCTCTGTCATTTAGCACATTGGGTTGTTTTGTAATCTCTGCAATCCTGTTGTTTACTGACAGCCCAATCTGAGGATTTTCACCAGCGCACGTGGCTCTGAGGTCATGCTCTGTCATTATAGTTATCGTTGTACATTGGCGGTCATGCTCCCAATCTCAGCTTACAGTTTCATTTCTCACTTGTTCAGAAAGGCGTGATTTTCTTTTCTAACTTTGTATTTTAAAGTGTGCAAGATCTTGAGTAGCCCATGAGCTTCAAAGCCCTAATTTGTACCACCTAAGGTGCCCAAACAGCAATTAGAAAGTGTACTATGGCCTACACAAAAATGTCTAATAACCATCACAAGATGGTACCTATAGCCAAGTAAGGCTCAATGAAGGATTGAAGGGTATACCACATTATTTGCCTCATCATATGGATTCCAACAAGGTATAGTTTGGGCAATCTATGATGGGATGTTTTGGAGTTATGGGGGGGAAAAGCAGCACAAATGGTGAGAAATGTCAGTTTCAGTTTGTACAATGGTGAAAAAATTAAAGTTGCTCCAATTTTCATCCAAAGTGGTACAAATTATTGGTTGAGCGAGTAGGATTAATAAATTGAATACTTCTGACTGTGTTGAATGCTTTGTCTCGAAAGCAAGGGTTAAACAAGGTCGATGTCCATTGGATTGACATGACGTATGTTACACTGTAACATGATAACTAAGCATGACAGATGGTGCAATCTATCTTTTTAGAGCCCTTTTAGCGCAATCAGTACGGTGCATCACTTCACCAAAATTGGAGCAATTTTAACTTTTGACCCTTGTACAAACCTAAATTGACATTCACCACCATTTTTGTTGTTTTTTGCCCCATAACTCCATAACATTCAGTCATAGATAGTCCAAACTATACCTTTTTGGAAGTCTTTATTGCAGACAAATAATATGGTATGTTTTTCAATATGACTGGAGCTTTTTTAAATTTTGACCCCTGTGTAATCCTTCATTGACCCCTACCTGGCTATAGCTGTATACCTCAATGGGATGGCTATCATGTATTTTTGTGTAGACCATGGCATAATGAGGTTGGATTATAACTGTTGATTGGTCACCTTAAGTGGTAGTGACAAGCTGCTTGGTCCACAGCGGCTGGGTCACTTGCGAAGACAGAAGACAATGTTCCCTTCAAGGCTTCAATAAAATCATCAAGAACCAAGCAAATTGGCATGCGGACAAACAAGCAAACAAGCGTGCAGATCCACATTGAATCCACTGTGACAAACCCAAGCACAAATAGAGAAGCCAAAAGAAATTATTTGGCCAGTATCCAACAACCATCCAGCAGGTGGTGGTGTTAAGCACGTGGCAATCAGTTCTATGGGGAATTACATAAGCAAAACAAACTTCATCTTTGGATTTAGCTCGTGCACCAGAGTTCACGAAATTTTAATTGGTCTATCACCATTAAATCGCCTTTTAATTTGGAGACGGAGCTTTTCAAAATATAGGTTCAGTGCAACTACTTGTTAAAAATAACAATGGCTGTTGGCCATCGTTTATCTTTCACTAAAACCTCTTGTGTTGGTCAGATCCCTGGTATTTAAGTGTTGATTGTACCACCATGTGTGCACAGTTGTTGGCTCCTACTAAACATAGCACCATTGTTTGGACATTGTTGAATGTAGCTGCCTTCAGTTCGTCATCTGGACAGAACGTGTCGCCACCGCTTCTGAGTCCGTTCTACCTCATTGACAGTAGATGACTATTTTCGCAAGATCCCTCACCATTTGTCAACCGTAGCATCTTGCTGACTTGATTCAAACATGGCACTTTACAGTTGGTATGTGGTGTATTGACCCTCATTTTCCAAAGGATACTTCCTGTAGCCTCACCAATACACCACCAAGAAATGTTTCAATCAGATGAGGCTTGTTTAGTTTTGCGCTGATGAAAATGAAAATCAAGATGGCAGCCATGGCAGCCATATTGGATGACAGACAACCCATGTTTTCAAAAGGAAACTTCCTCAAATTTCCCTCGATCATCCACCTAGAAATGGTTTTAAAAAGACAAGGTGTTCTTCAGTTTAGCAGGGAAATGATAATCATGTTGGCACCTGTGGCAGCCATACTGGATGACAGACAGCCCCCATTTTTGAAAGGATGTTTCCTCAAGTTTCCCCCAATCCACCAACAAGAATTGGTTTCAATCAGATGAGGTGTTCTTTAGTTATAAATGAAAATCAAGTTGGCGTCTGTGTCGGCAGTATTGGATAAGGGACAATAGCCATTTTCAAAAGGAACCTTCCTTAGCTTCCCCAAAAGTCACTCCAGAGGTACCCAAGGATTCTCCCAAAAGACCTGGCACCTTAAGTCACCGGACAGCATCCAAATCTCTCAACCATACAGATACACAGGATCAACCAGGACTCTCCGTACTTGGACCTCCATCCAGCGACTTCATGATTCCATAAGATCTCCCCAGATATCTCTTGATACAAAGCCCAAGGATCCAGAGACATGAATGTCAATGCCATGATAAGTGAAAGTCTCTACGAGTTCAACATTTTCACCACATATGTACAGATACACATCTGATGGCTCCAGGCCAGGAAGTGTTGAAAAGCCTGGATCTTAATGTTGATCCAGGACGAATGCAAACCCAGACTGTCCGGTTTCTCAGTCGGCTTGTCAAGGTCATCCATTGATTCTGCAAAGATCACACCATCGTCCACAAAGTCAAGGTCAGAAAGCCTTTCCTTGCCAACAAAGGCACCTAAAGTCGCTGGTTTCCACAGTCCCACCCCAACACCCCAGTCCACGCAATCAGGACGATTCCAGCATATGTTTATGTGTGAGGTTTAAACAATGAAAAGCTCCACAACTGAGTCATTTTCTCAGTGATTATGACGACCTCACAGTGTCAACAGTGCGTCTATTTCTGTCCCGGGATTTGTGTTAATGACACCAGCTGTGCCTGTGTGTGTTTGAGGCCTTTTTAAATAGTTAAACCAGCTGGGACTTTAAGGTTCGTACTGATGGTTGTAGTGCAGTGAGACCGTGTTCAGACTCTGCAGCGTGGTGGGCGTGTGCTGCACGTTGGAGCGCCCCACAGCAGACTCCAAAGGGATTTGTGTTTTCCATGATAGTAAATTTACATTATTATGATGCCACGCAGCTGATTGGCGGAGCTGTTCCAGTCTTGATCTTCTTTGTCCCAATTTGACACGTCATACTGGATCACAAACCAGAAATGTCTTTCATGCCGCACAGAATATAAAGAACAATGTGCACACCATTCTTGGTGTGTGTGTGTGTGTCTGGCAAAACAAAAATTGAACACATGGTTAGATTGTCATCACATGTCATGTCATGTTAGATTGTCAATAACATTTTTCGCAACAAAACTGTCACTCTGTTTTTAAAAGCACATTATAAAAACATACAGTGGAGGCACTCAGTTAATTAGCATCAGCTTGTGTTATGCCCGTTAGCATCACGTTATGTGACATAGGGGATTTCCGTGCTAACACTAACTCATTAACATTGGGTTTTGTGACACCTGTTAGCATTACATTGCATGACGCTAGAGAGTTTTCACACTAATGTTAGCCCATTATCGTTGTGTTATGTGATGCCTGTTAGCATTGCTTTATGTGATGCTAGCAGGTTTCCATGCTAACCCTAACTCATTAACATTGGGTTGTGTGACACCTGTTACCATTACATTGTGTGACGCTAGAGAGTTTTCACACTAATGTTAGCCCATTATCGTTGTGTTATGTGATGCCTGTGAGCATTGCTTTATGTTATGCTTGCAGGTTTCCATGCTAACCCTAACTCATTAACATTGGGTTGTGTGACACCTGTTACCATTACATTGTGTGACGCTAGAGAGTTTTCACATGTTAGCCCATTATCGTTGTGTTATGTGATGCCTGTTAGCATTGCTTTATGTTATGCTTGCAGGTTTCCATGCTAACCCTAACACATTAACATTGGGTTGTGTGACACCTGTTACCATAACATTGTGTGATGCTAGAGAGTTTTCACACTAATGTTAGCCCATTAACATTATGTTATGTGATGTCTGTTAGCATTGCTTTATGGGATGCTAACAGGTTTCTGTGCTAACCCTAACTCATTAACACTGGGTTGTGTGACACCTGTTACCATTACGCTACGTGAGGCTAGAGAGTTGTCACACTAATGTTAGCCCATTAACGTTATGTTATGTGATGCCTCTTAGCCTTGCTTTATGTGATGCTAGCAGGTTTCCATGCTAGCATTGGGTTGTGTGACACCTATTACCATTACATTGCGTGACACTAGAGAGTTTTCACAATGATGTTAGCCAACTGTTATGTTATGTGACACCTGTTAGCATTGCATTATGTGATGTTAGCATGATTTCAAGACACGTTAGCGATTAAATCCATTGTGAATCATTGCTTTAAGGCTTCCCCCTCGCACAGGTCATCAGCCACCACAAGTATCTATATTTTAAAGTACATTATAAATACCGTTGCTCACAATGGAGGCACTCAGCCCATGCTAACGTTGGGTGCAGTGGCCAAAGACTTGACATTGCACGTAAAGCCAAGCTAGCTCCAAGTCACTTATACAGCATATTATATAAAGACTTGAGCTTTACTAAAATAAGAAAACACTTCTTCAACATACCGTAGCATTCAGTATTTTTTAGGATACCTTGTAAACAAAAGAACAAACTGGTCCTTTGTTAGTTGCTCTAATCTAAATAATCCACATTCACTGGATAATTTCAAACCCCTCGTTTAAATAAACGTTGGAGCCTTTGGGGCAGGAAATCAGGATCACAGTTTTGATTCTTGCAGCTTTTTTCAAAAGCTTTTGTGAATAATGTACATGTGCATTTAGAAACAATCACGCCACATAACTTCCTGTCATGACAAGTTTTCCACCAGCCGCATCAGATCGGCTCCGTTTTAGTTTTGTGGGGGGATTAAATGTCTCTCTGAAGGGCACTTTGTTCTTCAATCGTGGATTTAAAGGGCAACTTTTTGATTTCTGGTGTTGTAATTGTTAAATCTTTAGTTTCTCCTTAAATTTCCCCTCTGTGAATGCTAACATTTAGAGAAGTGCTAACGGCCACGCTAGCATTTGGAAGAGGAAAAAAACTCTCAGCTCAGACCGCCGGTCCCTCACGTTTACATTGCCAGACGTTAAGGATGTCTACTTAGCACACACAAGACGAGAACCTTCGTGCCGATCTCTGACGTGTGCGCTCTCACTCAAACGAACACACGCACAAACAGACACTTGTGTCCGTTACGTGCTAATGCCACTGCACAGTGGAAGTTCCGCATGGTTGTCTGCAGTGATGATGAGGGAGAGCAGAAATACAGCCTCTATATCTCCAGATCATCACCTTCTTGCATGTTGTTCTTCAGGACTGCCATTTGCAAAGTGAAAAGTTGATTGCACGCGTGTTGGTGGGTGTTTTGGCCCAGATGCAGTGAATCAAAACTTTTTTTAGCGTCCACTAATTAGGTAGTTTTTCACCGGCTTTTGTCTGTTAGTAGGATAACTCAAAAAGTAAAGAAAGGCATCAGAAGGCTGATGCATACGTGCAACTTAATTCTGAAGTCATTCATACCAATTAGTCACAAATATTTTGCTGATCAATATATGCTTTTGATCATCCATTTTGGGTTTCTTGGTTGTTAAGATAGACAAAAAAGAAAAAAGAAAAATATGTGTTTTTGGACTACGTATTCCTTAACCTTGACCTTTGACCAAACTACTCTAAAAATCTAGTCAGCTCTAGATATCTATCCAGGTATCCAGGTAATAGTCCCACCAAGCTTGATCCATATAGGCTCCTTGATCATTGAGATAGTCAAAAAAGGTTTGTTTGTTATATTGTCCACATTTTCCTTGATCTTAACCTTTGAGCAAATTACTCCAAAATGTGAGCACAGCTAAATATCTACCCAAGTAACATTCCCACCAAGTTTGAAAGAAATCCATCCAGCCATTTTTGAGTTATCTTGTCCAAAGACACACTCACACACACGCCTGCAAAAACAATCCCCCTATCACAGCTTCACCGACGTGCACGGTAATGAACGGATTTCATCATTCAGCTGCAAATTAACACCATCTTCTGTCAAAACTGCACTGTACGCACTCTAATTTTCAGCTTCAGACACGTCTTCGCCTTCCCCAGGTTTTGTTCTTGACAGCTTTACTATAATATGATGTCATACTCGCACCTAAGTCACGCTGCATATAATTTTGGCTTTTGCTTCACGGCAGGATCAAGCGGCTCACCACATGGGAACAGCTCGGAGAACACGTCATAGAAAAGTTACAGTGTGCCATTTCCCTACATATAGAAATGCTAGCTGTTCATAGTTTTTAATACACAGTTTATCATGTTTTGGTCTTATCTGTGTCCGTGTCCTATTGTCTGACCTTTATTTAGCTGTTGTTATAGTTTAGTCACTTGTCTTAGTTATGTTCTGATTATCTTTTCTGTTTGTTATATTTTTGTCCCATTGTCAGTTCCATTTTAGTTTAGTCTTAGCTTTTAATTTTTGTTGTTGATCTCTTTTCAGTTCTTACATTTGTTTCCTGGTTTGATTCATTGTTCCTTCGTGCTGGGTTTTCTTTATTTTATTTATTACGCCTTGGGTTTTGTCCATCTTTGATTTTGGTATTTTACTTTGGTCACGGTAGGTTGGGTTCATCTTTTAGTTGGGTCCTATTCACTTTGCGTTTGTCTAACTGCACGCTCTTGTCTGGTGTTCGGGGTTTGGTATGGGTGTGTCTTGTCCCTTCTGTTTGCCACGCCCCCTTCCCGATTGTTCTCTCACACCTGTGTCTCATTTGAGGGTTTGTCCAGTGTGTATATACACAGTCTGTGGTTGAGGATGATGGCGAGTGTCTCAGGTTCGATATTGTTTCTGATTTAGTGTGCTTTAATATTCCAAAATATCCACTCTGGCTCACGCGGTTTTGTTCCACCGATGTTCTGTATCAGTCAGCACATGTCCCACAAACGTAACACGCGCTCTTGCCTGCACAGCACACTGAAACAAAGTCGGGCTCTGCCAGTGTCAACACGGCCCTTTGTTATGTGCACCGTGCTCTCTCTCTTTCTCTATCTCTCTCTCCCACTTCACTTCCTGTGGCGCTCCAGGGCTCTCGCCGCTTTGCAAGAGGTCCAACTCTGGCGTGGCTCCTGCGCTGCAGCGTTATATTAAGAATTGAATTCATTTGCCCGCTGTTTATACGACTCTGTCATTATAACGCTGGCTGCAGGGTGTGATTTATGTGCACTCTCTCTCCCTTGCACTCGTCTTTCTCTTCTCCTTTTTTACGGCGTGGCTTTTTTAAGTGTGGTTTGTGACTGTTAAATTTGAACGCGGGGTGGGGTTTACACTTTTTTTTTTTCATTTTTAGACAACGCGGCACACAGTTTAGCTTCACGCGTACGGATGAATGCTAACGAAACGTTTGCAGAACCGCGAGCCCGAGTGCAACTTTACTCGCAGAGTTTTGTCTTCCTGTCTCATCATGGCGTCTCTCTGTTGCGACCCCGGGCCACATGTGCAGCCAGTTAGGGCCAATCAGAAGGCTGTAATTAGGGCGTGGCATGGCGACGGTGGCGACGGTGGCAATGCTGTGACGGAGGAGTTTAAAGACCCATGATTAGCGTGTCAGATTGATGAGGAAGGACAGGGGAAGCTGCCAGGCTAAATCACATTTCTTCTTTGCGTTGCTTTTTTCACCTTCCTGTTACGGACGTTTTTTGTTTATTTAATTTGTGCCAGGCAGAACTGGATGATAGGGTTTCAGATAGTTTGTTTTTGTCTATGTAGTTGTCAGATTGCTGTGGTTTGCCACATAGGATGAGGCAATTAGAGAAAATATTTAAATGTTGGAGTGTAGTTTTCAGTAACTGGCAACTTGCCTGTCATTATATGCAGTGAGTAAAGGATCAGCGACGTAAGCACATGGAATCAACGAGCAGAAATAATTCACTTTTTCTACTTGGTTCCAGGTCTGGCAACAACACGCTGGGGGTTTTGATTATGAAAATAAGAAAAGCTTCAAGCAGATTAAGGGAAGCTGAGTTTGAAGTCTGTAGGTTTCGTTAAACAAAATTTGTGTCAGCGTTTAAAATTCCAGCGTTGCTCCGTACTCCACTGCTCCATCAGTCTCAGCAGCTTCACCGACGATGATGCTCTTTGTAGGGTTTAAAGGGGGTTCATTGTGGAAAAGTTGGATCTCAACCTTGCCCATTTTTTTTAACTGCAGTTTCACAACCAACCTTTAGTGACATACTAACCTTGATTAAAAAAAATGCCTAAATGATCTGGGAGAAGTAGACCTACAAAGAAGACAGGCAGCATGGCCTTGTCCCCAATGACTGACTTTTGGCAACTTTGACCTTGTTGAGCAGTTTCAGAACCAACTCCTTTATCTGTGCCAGGTTTGGTCCAAATTGGAGTGAAAAACTTAAATTTTAACCCTTGAGCTCAATCAGCTTTACCCCAATGACTGACCTTTGGGAAATTAGACCTTGACTGGTCAATTCCTCAACCTTACTATATATATATATATATATATATATATATATATATATATATATATATATATATATATATATATATATATATATATATATATATATGACCTTTCACCCCAATGATCTTGACCTGTGTTCAAACAAACCCATTAACGTCTGTCATCCACGTATCAAGTTTGGTGGAAATTGGCCAGAGGACCTGGTAGGAGCAGATAAACCAACTTTTGTACCTTTTTACCCCAATAACCTTCACCTTTTCCAAAACAAACCCCATAAAGGCAATTCTGCGGTCAACCTACATGCACACAGCAAATTTTGGAGAAATTGGTCCAAAGAGACACAAATGCATGTCAAATTATAGGAGAGGTGGAACGATACACTAGATACAATATATATCACGATACACATATCGTGATTCGATGCACGCCAATGTAGAAAGTAATCTGTTGGCAATGTTTATCTTTCAAGAAACAAATGATTCTGAAGTACGTGATCTATTAGATAATAAACTGACCCTTTTATTTTTTTTTTAACTATATGGATTTGAATGACTAGCAATTACACCAATCACACTTGAACCCTCGTGCGCATGCGTGAGTTGTTTCACGTGTGTCGGTGACATCATTTCCCTGTGGGCAGGCCTTGAGTGAGATGTGGTCCCGCCCTCTTGGCTGAATTCCTTTGTTTCACACGTTGCTTTATTAAAAATTTTTCTGGACCTGTGAGGAATATCCGAGTGGACACTATTCGAGAAATTAAGCTGGTTTTCGGTGAAAAGTTTAACGGCTGATGAGAGATTATGGGGTGTTTCTGTCGGTGTAAGAACTTCCCATGGAGCGGGACGTCGTGCAGCGCTTCCAGGCGCCGTCGTCAGCCTGTTTTGACCTGAAAACATCCTAATTTAAGGCTTAATTCACCCAGGACGTCGTGAGAGAACAGAGAAGATTCAGAAGAGGCCGGCATGAGGACTTTATGCGGACATTCCACTGTTTAAGGACATTTTTTAATGAAAGACGTGCACGCAAATTTGCCGAGTCGTTTCCGTGACGACTCGGCAAATCTGTGTGCTCCGCGACAGGAAAAACACCTCCGTCTTGAAAACCATTTGTAAAATTCAGGCGGCTTTTGATGGCTTTCAACAAGTGAGTAACTGAGAAATTGTTTAACAGCTTGGGCATGTTCCAACTTGCCCGGCCCGACATGCGACTCTGCCCGCACGTTCTTTCATTACAAAATGTCCGTTAACAATGGAATGTCCGAATAAACTCCTCATGCTGACTTCTTCTGAAAGTTCTCTGTTCTCTGATGACTTCCTGGATCAACAGAGCCTGAAATGTGGAAGTTTTCAACTTGAAACGGTGAGACGCTGCCGCCTCGAAGCGCAGATCCCCGTCAGGCGCTGTGGGCCGTCCTTACGCCGACACTACCAGACCAAAATGTCTCATCAGCCGTTAAAATTTTTACCGAAAACCAGCTGAATTTATTGAATGGTGTCCACTCAGTTGTGCCTTACAGTTTTGAAAAAATTTTGATCAAACAAAGCAGCAGTCTCTGAGCCATTCCTAAACAATGAAAAAAATCGAGGAGAGGGTGGACGACTCCTCACTCAAAGCCTGCCCACAGGCGAATGACGTAACCGACAGGCGTGAAAAAACTCTTGCATGCCCACGAGGGTTCAAGCATGTCTGATGTAATCACATGTGATTCAAATCCATATGGTTTTTGAAAAAAAATAAGGTCGGATACTTTTCTAATAGACCTCGTATAAATTGTAATCGTTGATGTGATCTGTTTTGTATTTGTATATTTTATGAATAATTTTGATTCTTTTGCAAAAGGTCATTATTTCTTCCACATAGTAATTGACAACTGACTTTTCATGGTATCATGATATTCATTTAATAAAAGTCATAGTTTTTCCTTTACAGCTTTCAAATTGCTGAGCCCGTCTCAACAGTTATCAGAATCAATATGCAAATGTCAATTAACGGAGCTGTGTTGTGCTAAATCTGTTATGTTTTTATTTTTGTCCTTTTAAGAAGAATTTCACGTTAAACATCAAATCAGTGTTCATTTAAAAGCTAAAGTTAGGCATAAAACAGCCCATTTATCAGTGCTAACAAAGGTTGGTGGTAACCATGATTGGTCTTAAGCATTAGTATGTGCTGTTAGCATATTGTTTGAGACACTAACCCTGTTTGATGCTAATACTGAGTGTCAAACGCATCCAGAAAATCCAGTAATTCCACTTTTTAAAAAAAAAATTACAGCCCACTTTTGTGGTGGAAGGGCATCACATTTAGCAATAGTGCTGTCATCTGTCTTAAAATGGCAAAATGTTGTGAGAATAATGTTGCAAAGATGTCAAAGTTGTGTATAACATTTGCTAAATGTGCATTTTATATTTTTAAAAAAAATCAGATGGGGACATTATTACCCTTAAGGCTTAATTGAGTCTTTGAATACCATCAAAAATGCATCTATTGAAATATGATCTGTTTATTCAATGAGCTTTAAACAAAGAGTCTGTCTTTACCCCAAATGAGATTGTTTCACAGTTTGCACCCTTGATGTCAATGGAATTTTAAGCATGGGGGGGCGGTCAGTAAATTTTGTCTTGATCAGACATGACGGACAAATTCAGTGACCCGAGTGCAACCCACCTTCCTAAACCACATGTGGGCGACCAGGAATGTATAGCCCACTGCAGTGTGGGTTTGAAATTGAAGAGGGGAAGGAGCAGAGACGCCATGAGTCACATGACACTGTGAAGCGGGGGGGGATCAGTGCCATATTGTGAAGTTTCCCCTTTATCCAGATTGGCAACAAAGTGTGTTATATTTTAGAATCAGTGACGTATTCAGGATATAGTGTGTTTAAGAGAAAAAGTTAAAGCTACAGTGTGTAAGATTTAGGGGTGTTTATTAGCATAACTGGAATATAGCATTCATAACCATCTGTTCATTAGTATATAATTATCTGTAACAATGAATCAGTGTGTTTTCATGAGCTTTAAATTAATCGTTTGTATCTATGTGGGAGCAGACCTCCTCATGGAGGCCGCCATTTTGCACCGCCATGTTTATTCAGTCGTCCAAAAGGGACATACTTACTCCGCCATTTACATTTTGCAGTGCGACCAGAAAAATGGAGGAGAAAAAAAAAAAAAAAGAATTATTGCGGATTAGCTCCATTGTGTAATGTCTACTGGTTGCTAGCTCAGGCTAAGTTTGAGAATCCTTGTTTTTGTGTAATGGAGGATCATTATCACAAGAGGCGTCACAAATCCCAGTCGCTAAAGAACTGAAAACACGAAGGAAAACAAAATCATGACTGGCAATAATACATAATGCAGTCTGCAACCTCACCACTAGGTGACACTAAATCCTACACATTGTAGCTTTAAAGGTAACAATCTTTTCTTTCTAAAAGTGTGGGCTATCTAAATGTTTTCTTTCTTGCTCTGTCTCATTTTGATGTGTCTTCTCGACTCTTTAAAGTTCCAAAGAAGTTGATCCGAGAACAAGGCCCCAGAGTGCCGGTGTACCCCGAACCGCCCGGCGTTCATGACCCCAACGTGGTGGGAGACGGCACCCCTCCGGAGGGGACCTTAGTCAAAACTTCAGACACCGTTCCAGGTGAGCGCCAGCGACATGCTTTCAAAGTTGTGTACGTGTTTGTTGCAGTGTGGCTGAAAACATTAAAAAGAATAAAGAGATGAAAGAACGAGGAAGGAAAACGCACAAAGCTTTATTCATGAGACGGGATGGCCGACGTCCAGCGTGGGAATCACCCCGATTGGGCTACCGGGAGGACGGATGAGTGAGTGTGGGTTTAGGAGGATACGAGAACAGGAGATGTTTGGTGGATGACACTTTTCAACACGAGCCGCTCATCTGGAAAAACCCGTTTCCGTCTCTGACGCTGTAACAGGTTGAGAAAAACAATGTAGGGACCTGGTAAAAATGTCTTCATCTGGGTTTAACGTTGCTTATTTAAGCCTTTAGGTCCACTCTTGATTTCGACACGTGAATTCACTTTTGTGCCTCAGCGCCTGTTGTTGCTGTGGTGTTTCTGCTTTTGCACACAGATCGCTGAGTCAGCACTGAAATGCTTTCTGCTGAAACTTTCTGCCATTGCCTTTCTGTAACCTTGTTCTTCTCATTTTATCTCCCTTTGTTGTTGATTACCCTTCCAACCAGTCTTAATGAAGTTACAGCACCTATAAAGTATTCAACCCCTCAGGATTTTAACTTGGTTTTTATTGTTTTATGGCATTAAAAAAAGCACCAGTGTCTGGTGCTGGGAAATGAAGCCATTGTAGAAGTGCCAAATCTTGCAGTTCCTTGAATGGCGACTTAAGGTTAGCACCAAAAGGGAATCAATCCACATAGATGCCCATGTTAAAATACCCCACTTTAAAGCAGAAATGAACATATTTACAGCCTGTACAAAATATAGTTTGGGTTTCCATAGCTAGGTTTCCCGTTCATGACAACTGCAAGTGGGGTGATTTGTTTCTATTATAACTCATCAATTTAAGATATTTTCCACCATAAAATTATGAATAATTAGGGGCGCGGTCGCTGTGAGTGACAAGACTGCTCGCAAGAGGAGTCCAGACTCTAGTGACCCGCTAGCAGTGGCTGCTAGCTAGTGTGCACTCGACCGTGTTTACTTTCTGAGCATTTTATTACACACACACACACATACACACAAGTGTGTTTTCACATACTAAATTTTTAAAAATCTGTTGTTTAAGTATAAACATGCACATAAAAAGTTCAGGCTAACTGAACATTTCCATGTCTGCATTGTTTTTTTTCTGTTTTTGTTTGACTTATATATACAGTGGCAGTCCTGCATGAACAATCTCAAGGTAAATCACAGTTTGTTTGTTTTTTACAGCGAGGACCTCTCCACGCTTTGATTCCTGCGCACACATCACAGCGTGAAAACAGAGTAAAGAAGCCAAAATTAAGAAAAGAACTCCACAGCAGGAAGCAGTCGTTCCCATCTATAAATAGATCCGTTTGTGCAGCGTTACAAATGTGAACCCTTTCCCCCATGTGGGTCTGTGTTCTTGACCTGAGTCAGAATGGATTCAACACAAGCGGATGTTGTGATATCATTCAAAATCTCATGGTTAGCATGTGTGGCTTTGTATGACTGATGCAGTGTATCACTTAAAATCATATGTACTGAAAGTTTCCAGATGATTCAGTGGTCTGAGTGCTGAAGTCACAAAACCCCACGGACATGACGCTCTCATCTGACTGTAAACAGCCCAGACACAGCCATCGTGAACTGACTGTACATACCGTAAGTCTTTGAGTCACTTCTGGTCGCATTCGGTGACTATCCCTGATAGTATGTGTGGCCACAGACTCCAGTCTTAGTGTGTTTGGCAACTTTCCTGAAATATCTGTAGTTAAATGTATTACAAAAGAAAGCAGTTATCACTATAGACTGGATATATCTGTTGTGTGGGCCGCTGAAGAGGAGGTACTGCTGGCCCACCACCACCAGAGGGCGCCCTGCCTGGAGTGCGGGCTCCAGGCACCAGAGGGCTCCGCCACCTCACGGGAGCAGCCTCGGTGACAGCTGTCACCCATCACCTGAGACAGCTGACGGCAATCATCAGTGGGGTATATCAGCAGGACGGCATCTCCACCTCATGGCCGAGATATCCTGTTGGGAAAGTGTAGGAACACGGACCCACAACAGGGGGCGCAAATGAACGGACAATGGAGTAAGTCAAAATAACAACGCTTTACTGTTGTGAATGTGCACAATGAATACAACCAATCACAGAAATGGACAACAGTCAATTCACAAAAGTGTCGTGTGGGCAGGCTCGAAGATAGGAGACGCCTCTCCAAGGTAAGACCGGAACCACACTGCTTCCTCCGCCACAGGACCCCGGGAATACTGGAGCCGCCAAGTCCCGAACTCCCAGGTGGCCACTGCCTCCGCGTGTCGGACCTGGTACTGCTGGCGAGGAACAAAGAACAGTTAGATGGGGGCGCGTTTGCACCCAGGACTCCGAACAGCAGGGAAGTCACCTCCACCTCTCGTTGGAACAGTAATCCACAAACTAGCTCAGTCCAAAAAGATACACTCCGTTAGCTTCGATACGTTACCTCTCCGGTAGAAACGATATCTCGGCAATGAGGTGGAGATGCCATCCTGCTGATATACCCCACTGATGATTGCCGTCAGCTGTCTCAGGTGATGGGTGACAGCTGTCACCGAGGCTGCTCCCGTGAGGCGGCGGCGCCCTCTGGTGCCTGGAGCCCGCACTCCAGGCAGGGCGCCCTCTGGTGGTGGTGGGCCAGCAGTACCTCCTCTTCAGCGGCCCACACAACAATATCATTGTCAAACCCTCTGTGATGCCACCCATAGGTTTTTTGAAGATCAAGTTTGAAGCTGAAATGTGGCAGCTCTAATAGGGCGGTGCAGTCTCGTTTGAACCCCTACGTGATATTGCAGGACCACATCTGGGGACAGCCGGTGTCGCAGACCGAACAGTCTGCCCCTGAAAATTGGTCTGCCCTGTCTTCACTGCGCATGCATCATTTCGGAGCTCAGCCGTTAAGACTGAGTCTCTTCACCCAAAGCGATCAAATGGATTAATGTGATTATGAACAAGGCAGAACCTCTTAAATCATTCTAAAATCAGTTTTAAGCAGAAACGAGGCTGTTTTAAGCAGAAACGAGGCGAAACTTGCTGACACTTTGAAATGACCGACACGCAGTGAACGCATCAGCTAGCAGCTCATGTAGCCCCGGCACTCTGATCGCTTCCTCTGTCTTTTATGATAAAATAATGCTGAATTTATGTGGAAATGTTTGTTGTACTAAAGCTTCAGATATCTGTCGCTGAGATAGATGATGACTGGAGGGAAGTTTGAAGCAGAAACAGGGTGATAATCTGTGAACGCGGCTAATGACGCATGCGCAGTGAAGGCAGGGCGGTCCGATTTTTTGGGGGGACCGTTTGGTCTGCAACAATGGCACAAACATGGCAGAGAATTCCCAGGCGGAGTGTGGGAATTTCAGCACAAACCATTCAGAACGGCTCGGTGAACCTGACAGCATATTTGCTGTCACCTAGCGGACCTGCCAGTTTAAAATGGTTTCCACTGAAACCCCCGTCACCCAAATGGTTTGTGCTAACACTCCCACACTCCACCCGGAGATTAGTCTCTCCCCACAAACAGTGTCAGTTCTAACGGAAAATGGTGAACTGTTTTGTTTTCGGCTGCAGTCACAGAAGCAGTCGCAAAAAGTGCAGTTTTTTGGTTCCCAGCGGAGAAGGGAAGATGAGGCAAATTGGAGCGGTCGTGTCGGTAAGTGTTAGCCTACACAGCTAACCAGAGTAGCTGCGTTCTCTCGCCTGCAAAACCGCCTAGACATGTTTGAGCTCTGGGTCATAAACAAACCGCAATATATGTCCACTTTCCACCGCATTGTTACTTTTTCTTTGCATTTTCACTTTGTTTGTGTGTAATTTGCCCAAAAATTCAGAGAAAGTGCCATGTTTCTGCCCCCGGAAGTAGAGAAATTATTTCACATGCGCCATATTTTACCCTTTTAGCGCCCGCCCTCAGACTGTGCTGCCCAATAGTCGCCATCTTTGCAGTGCCTGACTCTGCCCACCTATATGGAAATTCTCAAGATAGCGAAGGCGAACAAGCCTTAAAATGGTTTTGGATCATTAATTGATGTATATTTTGGAGGACTCGGTAGACATAACGCTATCCGTGTAGCTAACATTATCCAGCTATTGATAATCTGTGTTGGCCAACACAGATAAAAGCAGTGTGCCAAATTTAATAGAAATGGGTCATACGGGGCAAAGTGGGAGTCTGGAATTCTGTACGTCCAACACGGAAAATTTCAAACCCCAATAATAAGGGATCTGGTAATTTTGCAACCAAAGCTAGAGTGGCACTCACAGAGTACAACTCCTGTGCCTTATATGTATAAAACCAACTTATGCTCATTTATTCTTTGTAATTCATTGATTCTTTTCAAATTAAATGTTTGACTCACACACATATCCCTTCCATTCCTTATTCCATATCGCCTACGAAGTGTGTGAGTCAAACACATACTACCTTGAGTTTGACCTTTCAAGGTTACCCCAAAGTCAAAAATCATTTGACCAAGAGAAAGTTGATGACTTCATATTAGTGGTTTTATAGGAACCATAAGTGTGTCTTTAATCAGTCCCTTGAAATAGCCAATCTAAGCTTCTTCTATAGATAATCAATGACCAAACAATTTTACCTTGGTCTATGAACTTAGACCTAGGACCGACTCTGCTCAAAATTGAAGCCCTTTGTCCTTGTCTGACCCTTGGTTCATCCCAAATCTAACCAAAACTTCTAAACATCTACACACATATGAGTTATACAGGTTTACATATTGGTAGCCAACATGTAGACCTGAACCGAAGTTTCCATATTGATAGCCCATCTGGTAGAACAACCTCATCATGGTGCAGTGATACCTGCTCTGTGCCATGATGAGATTGTGGTACTGTGGTGTAGGGTCTTGTGTCGAATTTTAAGGAGATCTGCTGTACTGTAGCATAGTGGGAAAAGGTTTAAACAAGAACTTTAAGAGTTCTAATGAGATTAATGAACATTAAGTATGGACTGACCAACACCACGGTAAACTGTGTGCCAAACTTCAAGAAGTTGCCATAACTTTATGGAAAGCTCAGTCATACACAGAGACATCGTGTGGTATTGGTATATGTAGCACTGGTTATCACTCTTGTCTCATGGCCAGAAGGTCCGATTCCACCTATATTAATTTCCTTTTTCTTTAGAGTTTGGATCACCCCTCCCTAGGTCCGCTGGGGGTTCCTCGGGGCATTTCAGTTTCCTCTCATCTTCAGAACATATCAATCAATCAATCAATTTTTTTATATAGCGCCAAATCACAACAAACAGTTGCCCCAAGGCGCTTTATATTGTAAGGCAAGGCCATACAACAATTATGTAAAACCCCAACGGTCAAAACGACCCCCTGTGAGCAAGCACTTGGCTACAGTGGGAAGAAAAAACTCCCTTTTAACACGAAGAAACCTCCAGCAGAACCAGGCTCAGGGAGGGGCAGTCTTCTGCTGGGACTGGTTGGGGCTGAGGGAGAGAACCAGGAAAAAGACATGCTGTGGAGGGGAGCAGAGATCGATCACTAATGATTAAATGCAGAGTGGTGCATACAGAGCAAAAAGAGAAAGAAACAGTGCATCATGGGAACCCCCCAGCAGTCTACGTCTATAGCAGCATAACTAAGGGATGGTTCAGGGTCACCTGATCCAGCCCTAACTATAAGCTTTAGCAAAAAGGAAAGTTTTAAGCCTAATCTTAAAAGTAGAGAGGGTGTCTGTCTCCCTGATCTGAATTGGGAGCTGGTTCCACAGGAGAGGAGCCTGAAAGCTGAAGGCTCTGCCTCCCATTCTACTCTTACAAACCCTAGGAACTACAAGTAAGCCTGCAGTCTGAGAGCGAAGCGCTCTATTGGGGTGATATGGTACTATGAGGTCCCTAAGATAAGATGGGACCTGATTATTCAAAACCTTATAAGTAAGAAGAAGAATTTTAAATTCTATTCTAGAATTAACAGGAAGCCAATGAAGAGAGGCCAATATGGGTGAGATATGCTCTCTCCTTCTAGTCCCCGTCAGTACTCTAGCTGCAGCATTTTGAATTAACTGAAGGCTTTTTAGGGAACTTTTAGGACAACCTGATAATAATGAATTACAATAGTCCAGCCTAGAGGAAATAAATGCATGAATTAGTTTTTCAGCATCACTCTGAGACAAGACCTTTCTGATTTTAGAGATATTGCGTAAATGCAAAAAAGCAGTCCTACATATTTGTTTAATATGCGCTTTGAATGACATATCCTGATCAAAAATGACTCCAAGATTTCTCACAGTATTACTAGAGGTCAGGGTAATGCCATCCAGAGTAAGGATCTGGTTAGACACCATGTTTCTAAGATTTGTGGGGCCAAGTACAATAACTTCAGTTTTATCTGAGTTTAAAAGCAGGAAATTAGAGGTCATCCATGTCTTTATGTCTGTAAGACAATCCTGCAGTTTAGCTAATTGGTGTGTGTCCTCTGGCTTCATGGATAGATAAAGCTGGGTATCATCTGCGTAACAATGAAAATTTAAGCAATACCGTCTAATAATACTGCCTAAGGGAAGCATATATAAAGTGAATAAAATTGGTCCTAGCACAGAACCTTGTGGAACTCCATAATTAACTTTAGTCTGTGAAGAAGATTCCCCATTTACATGAACAAATTGTAATCTATTAGACAAATATGATTCAAACCACCGCAGCGCAGTGCCTTTAATACCTATGGCATGCTCTAATCTCTGTAATAAAATTTTATGGTCAACAGTATCAAAAGCAGCACTGAGGTCTAACAGAACAAGCACAGAGATGAGTCCACTGTCCGAGGCCATAAGAAGATCATTTGTAACCTTCACTAATGCTGTTTCTGTACTATGATGAATTCTATATATACATATCTACATATCCATCAGGTTCATGCTCCTTTCGTTGTCCTTGACAAATACTCTTTGGCTCCATGGCTCTGCAACTGGATTTGGTCCCTGGGAATTGGACTGCACCTTTATTCTGCACTTTCCACCTTATTTTGCAGAGAGGAAACGGGTCAGGGAGTCTGGTTCTTACTCTGAGGAGAAGAAGTCTACAGAAGCTGGAACAGCAGAAGGTCCACTGCAGCCCCCAGGCATGAATTCCGTCATCAACTCCACCTCCAGCTTCAACATGGCTCTTGTCAGCAACGCACTGGCAGCCTACACCTACGTATCTGGTAGGGCAGAGTTCACATACACGTGTCAGCTTGGAGTCAGGTAGGGTCGAGATATGTGACGTCCTTGGAGTTGGAAGATGAACATAGCAACTGGAAATGTGGAGGGAGTGTTTGAAAATATGTTAACACTGGAAGCAGATGTGACTAGCAGCAATTACATTGAGGTATTTTCTATTTTATTGCCAACACAACACAATGTACAGTAGATTTTGAGGTTATGATGATTTATAGTATTACCCTGGTGCACCCCCATAAACCCCATATCAGCTTGATATAGGGACAAATTGATGTCATGCAAGGGGCCAGGGAGTAGAACAGTGGACCAGCTTTATAGATTTTGATGGATCCTGGATCTGGATCTTGGATCATCAGCTACAACGCAACAGTGATGAGTCATGCCTTCCTGAACAGTATCCAGAGCACAGGTGCCTCAGTGCTGAGGACCCCCAACAACTGGAAAAGTCCAGGGGAATGGCCATGCATCACCACACTGTCGCAGATACTGTAGATAGAGTTGGTCAACCTTGGTGCTTGCCAATTAGGACAAAGGCCGATTCTGTACTGTGGTGGATGTGGTGAGACATGGCGCCAACACATGCCCCAAGATCTAATCTGACCTGGATCCTTGAAGAAGCATTAGAGTTTGCCTACCCAGGTGACATTTGATTTCTGGGTTTGACTATGTCCATTGGGGGCATGGTGGAGGATTTTGTGAGAATATGGGGTGAACTATGAAGTGAAAAATCTGTAGTCAGGTTGGGCAACTTCAATGCTTGATGTCACTGGGAAACAACCACCAAACAAGGACAATTATAAGCATTCTGAACTTTTGATAATCAATTATTACTAACCAGTTTATAAATGACAACCAATAAATTGAGCATTTCCACCTTCTTAAATTCGAGGAGTCCCTCCTTATTGCGATTTTGTATTGCTTTTTAGCAATTTTAGCCATTTTTAAATTACTCTTACAACATTTTAGTCACTACATGATTAATTAATTGTAATCACAATTGACATAGGAACTGAAAATAGTGATTGAATAAGCACTATACCCAACTGCAGTGTTAGAACTGGTAACAACCCAAGTTGCACATTGGCTGTATTTGCTGTAAATACTCACGTGTTCCTTTCTTTCCCCTTTGCTAGGCCACCCAGAGCGAGCGGCATTGTTCTTCGTCTGCGGCGTGTGTTTGGGTCTCTTCCTCATTCTTTTTGCCCTGGTGGTTCAGATATCCTATCGCACTGACTGCCAGCCCCGGCAGCGGCCTCCCGCCAAAAAGCGAGCTCGCCCCACCGAATCGTCATCGAACACCAGCGACTCGGAATCTGACTGGGACACCACCTCGGACCTGTCGGCACGTAGGCACCGGCGATTTGAGCGCACGCTTAACATGAATGTGTTCACATCAGCGGAGGAGCTAGAGAGGGCGCAGAGACTTGAGGAAAGGGAGCGGATAATTCGGGAGATCTGGATGAACGGGCAGCCGGACATCCCCGGAACACGCAGCCTTAATCGATATTACTGAAGAGCTTTTGATGGAAAACCTCTGACTTTTTCTCACTCGAAAGGATGCACTTCCGTGGGAACGGACAAGAGAGTGGGCTCTTTTAAAACTTTATATGCAAGAGCTGACAGTGGAACACTGCTTAGAATTCACAGTGATGAGCCCAGTGGAAAGTTTGGCATAACCCAGTGGTATCATAAGATATACCCCTCTCATTAAGACCATAAAATCCCACTTTTGAATGAAAGTGCATTTTTTTTCAGTGGTATTTACTGATGGAAGTCTATCTGCTGCACTACCTTGCCCAAAACCTCAGAAAACCATTTTGAAGGTAGGATTTATTCCCAATAGTCCTGTACGGATTACATGGAGACTGAAGGACCAATGCCTCAGTAGGACTGAACGTGGGGCTCCGTCAAAAACCAGCAACAGGTTGACGCTCAACGCTGTCCGTGCTCATGTCGGGGCTCAATAACACAACAACAAAGTGTATTTGGACAGCGTTTTAGACAATCTTTCCACAGTGATTCTCCATGCTGTTTTGCAATTTTAAAGAACCAAACAATGTTTCTTGGGAATTCATCTCAACCCTTCTTAAATCTATTTTATAATATTTAATAGTTTGTTGATGATGTGTATTTTTGTCCTTGAGTATGGTTATATTATGAGATATTTTTATACCTGGCAAATGTTGTCTGGCACCTCAGGGATGCAATCCTAGTGTTCTTTGTTTGTATTTGCTTCCAAAAAAGGGGGATCAGCCCATTTAAACAGCTATGTCAGCATTGAAAATAAAAAAATAAAGATTTAAATATAATTTTCAAAGCCTCAAAGAGGTTTAGGGATTTAAACATATTTTTGATACACTGCTTAAATCCAGTGACAAAAGTTCTCTAGGAAATACTGGACTTCCAAGTGTGGCAGGGACTGCTGTTTATGCCAAAAAAAATTGGAACATCAAAATGATGTATTTGACTCCATTTTAAAGAAAACATAACCTGCAATTAATGTTAACGTATCTAGCTGACCACTAGTGGTTAATGTTAGTGTGCGGTCACACAAACTGCAGCTTATGCTAGCGTGACCACATACGTATACTCACTGTGACTAATGGTGCGTTTCATTTGTAGTCTTGAGTTCGGAATTTCCCAGCTGCCCCCCCCCCCCCCCGAACACCCCCTCAAGTCAGAATTCCAACTTGTCAACTTGTTTGAACCCCACATACTCAGAGTTCACAATCCAAGATGGCTGCTTCTACAAGCAACAATAGTGAAAGCTGTAGGGTTTTTTTTTTTTTTATGTTTTTTGGCACTTTTTAAAACACCACTAAATTAAAGTAAGATTTGCACACAGTACTGCCCTACTGCTGCTATCTGTGCACACAGTGCTATGGTATTCATATGCGTGAAATATCACATAATGTACTTTTTATCAAGTGGCGCCGCTAATATTTGCTAACCCGGTAGATGTTAACAACAACTAGCTACACAGTGCTACAAACTGAGCAGTAAATTAAAACAACTTCTGCACTATCTGTTTTCTTCCAAAAGGTCTCTTTGGTGGACAGAATATTTTTTTTTCTAGCACTCTACACTTCAAAAACTTGCAGGGTCAAGATTATTCTCCGATTTGTCTGAGTTTATTTAGGAGTTTGACAGAGCTCATGAACATTTTGAACATGTTCAGATGGGTACAAGTTTAACCGACCTTTCCTCACTTGTGCTGACCAGGGTTCTCACAAAGATTTTTTCACAGCATAGGGGGGAACTTAGCGGGGCCTAGCTGCGCAACGAGCATTGCAAGCGCAAGTATTGTAGAATGGTCCAAGGGCATCTCCTCCCCCAGAAAACTTTGAAGTTTATAATGCTTTGAAACACTATTTCCTGTATTTTGAAGGCCTCTTTTTGTTGGTAACTGGGACGTTAAATAACGTGCGACATGTCCTTTAAAAAAATGGGAAAAAAAAAATCCAGGAAAGCCCCCTATGCTGGTTAAATCATAGCATAGGGGCCCAAATCACAGTGTAGGGGATCCAAATCACAACATAGTGACCCCTATGCTCAACTGCACTGGTGAAAACCCTGTGATCTATGATGAGTTTAGAAATGAGCATTGAAGGAACTATCCTGAGTTGAGTATTAGTTGTCTGGAGTTGATCTGAAGCTACAGGTTTGGCTGGAGTTCACCATGACTATGAAAGATGTTCACCTGGATTGTACCCAGATTTATTTCGGCATGGAAACCAAGTTGGACCTACCTTACTCCGAGCTATTTTGAATTGAGTACAAGCTAAGCCATTGTAGTTATCAGTTTGAGTTACCAAAACTTAGACCAGTATGAGTTTAATTGAGTTTTCCCAAATTGTGCTGAGCCATATCGAGTAATATACCGAGTTCCTTTGGAGTAGTATAAGAGCTAGGTCGAATCAGTACTCAGGCAAACTCTGTGCTAATGATTGACAGGTGCGAGAGCTGGGGAAGTTAACTAACCCACCCAGAGTTGCAACTTAGCCCAAATTGGCACCAGGCATACTTTAGTGTTTTCTTTTATACGGCCTGTCCGCAGAGGTGCCAAAAATGGAAGAATAAGGAGAAGGATTCTAGGGGCCCATGATTAACAGGAGACCAGAGAGGCCCCTAATACAATTATAATACTGACAAAATAATATGGGGGGGTGACCCAGTAAGATTTCTTTTCATGGGGCCCAAAAACCCTGGCAGCGCCCCTGCCTGTCCATAGTCAAACATGCAATGTTAGTATTCCCTCTGGCACAAATAGCAGGATGTTACACATCTGGAAGTTTGACAATTCCTGGTAAAACCTGGTCACTGATTTTGCAGTGCAGTGCCTTTCCAAGCTATTAAGTCACTGTTACCAAAAATGCAGCTAGTTTATGACTGAGTAACTGATCAGACGATGCATTGATTTCAAGTTACAAACAAATCGGATTATACGTGTATTCTGTTTTCTCTTGCTTTGCTAAGTGGAGCGAGTGTGTGTGAAATCCACATAGAAATTAAGAATGTTTCTGTTAAGCGTTGAACTTTCTGTCTGCCTAAATGTAAATGAACGTAACCAGATCATGCAAAGTCTATCAGTGGATATATGTGATACTCACTACTACTTTATCTTTTTCCTGCATGGAAAACTGTGGGGGCGCTTATGGAAAACTTCTTGTTGCTGACTGTGTCCTTATCTCAGAGACAGTGTAAAAACAGAAGGGCACCTGTGGTGTCATCACAGTTTGACGAAGGAACCGGCACTGCAGTAAAAGTTTCATAATGGACATGCAAGCTGGGTCTCTTAAATCACGTTGCCAGTTTTATCATATAAGCTATCGTCAGTTCAGTTGTGTTTGTGCTGCACTGAATTCAGATGCAAAAAAATAAAAAATAAAAAACACTTTTAAATTTCCTCAAGTGCTTTTCATGTCAGAGTTGAATTGAAAGTACTCGGGACACAATATGTAGAGTATCATGCACATTTAAACTGACACTATGCAGGTTTTGCAGTGCTGTCTTTCAATTTGAATGGGGGTTAAAATGTGCCACTAGCTGGTGAAGTGAGACCAAAATACGACTCCTGTGCTTGGAATAAAATGTTTAAAACAGTCGTTGTTTTGTATGTGTTTTCTTTGTGATCTTGTACATTTCTTATGTGAAATGCAATTTTCCACTTCTGTGGTGCACATCGTTCAAGCTGAAGCCTTTAAAAATATTGATCAACTTAACTTTTGCAGAAATGCATAACCCCTCCTATTCTTTTAACATTTTGTCTCCCTCTGTTGGTAAATTTGAAGATCTTCATCTTGAATTATTAGACTGGGAACTCTTAAGCACAGATTTTTATCCTCAAGCCCTTTGCATTTATGATTGGGAAGTGTCAATAAGTATATTTATTTATAATTAGTTCTATTTTTCCATGCAATTATAGAATTATAATATTTGCAAGATTGAATTATAGATTTAATTTACAGGCTGTCCGTATCATGTATCAGCATTCAATTCATTCATAATAATCCTCTCCTGTCACAGACACTATTGCTGTTGGTCTACAATTATTACATAATATCCTGCTCTACTAACACATAAAACGAGCAACATAATAAATAGCAAGAAATATTAATTGACAGGATCTTATCTGTTTTTCCTGCTACATTTGTGGTTTAAATATAGATGCTCAAAAGAACACTCAAAAAAAAAGAAGAGGCTGCATAGTTTCTCCTAATTAAAAAACACAATTTATAATCTCATAATTGTCTCTTCCTAATGAAGTAGCGGAAACTGGCTTCAACCATAAACACGTTGCTTGGTCACATTGCAAAACGTCATTCGATTCCTGACCAATATGGCGGTCCGCTGTCTTGTTTTTTGTTTTAATCTCCGTGGTTACGGCACGCTTCAGCACGCGACGTCCCCTCTAGTGTTTTTTCGTCTCTACGGTAAACGAGGCGAGTGAAGGTTTGAGTGTATATGTTGGTTCAAGTCAAGCCGTTAAACATTATTTTGACAAACTTGCGAGGTTTTTATGTGTGTGTGTGTTACCCGAAATGTCGGAGCATATTAATCACGGTTTGCCATTTTTACCGGGAAACACTTTTCGGGATTTAACGGTAAGACAAACAGTAATAAAGTGAATGGAACAAAGTAACGTTAACTGGTGATTTAAAGCTACGTCAGTCTTTAAGTTAATTGGACTTTTGGAACAACTGTCTTCAGGTGTGTTCTTTTTTTTTCTCATTTAATTTTATAAATAAGTCGTACGGAGCCATATTGGTACGTAGCATCTCTGTCATTGGTCAGTATAGGTCACGTGATCATAAGTCCACGTACTTCTATATGTATTTCATTAATTTTAAATTAACTTTTATTTAACCAGGTTAGTCCCATTGAGATCCAGACCTCTTTTGCAAGGGGAACTGGACATTTATAAAGTTTCCAATTCACCTAACCTGCATGTCTATAAATTTGCTGTTGATGCATAGATCCCTGAACCCCGAACCGAACCATAACAACCCTAATCACCATGACAAGGCTGCGCTTTTTTTTTGGCATGCATTTAATTTTTTTTTTTTTCCTCATACAGAGGACATTATTTCATGTGCCGCAGACACTGGGATATAGAAATGGGATTTTAATGCCCCGTCGTCCCAGCATCGGTATTGGAAACACTCCCTTGTTGTCTGAGCAACTGAACCAGCAAAACACCAGTAATTCGACCTTTAATGAATCAGAATTTACCTACGGCCACATCAGCCGCAGCATATCCCCAGTCTTCATCCCGGCTTATGTGGCTCTTGGCCAGAAGGTACATTTCACAACCTGGACGCACTAGTGATGCTTGTTTATCCAAATAACACAGGTTTTTGTTCCTCACTTATTCCATGTTTGTTCTTCGCTGTCTTCTTGCAGGTGTTGCGTTTCGATGCATACTTTAAGGAGGAGGTATTGTACTTCAGTAATGCAGAGTACCGCATACGGCCTGTAAACATTTACTACTACCTAGAGGATGACAGCATGTCCATTTATGAGCCTGTGGTACAGAATTCTGGGCTATCACAGGGCCTGCGGCTCAAACGTCAGCGCTTACCGACGAACAACCGTGGTGCGTACTACCACTGGAAAGACCTCAACCTTGGTGTTGACTTGGAGGTGTTTGGAGTGAAGTACCGCATCACACACTGTGACGCATTCACAAAGGTACAACACTTACCTGTATGTGTCCTGTTGTATTCTTTGACCCACTGAGTCAGAACCTCACATATTCTTTAGAAATATTGGTTTCTCAGAATTCAAAAGATGAAGAACCACGCCTTACTTTTTCTGGGTCAGGTTCAAAACTCATAGCTTGTGGTGTTCCTCAAGGTTCACTTCTAGGTCTTCTCACACTTGGGGCACATAGCTTCCTTAAAAAAATGAAGAAAGATTTATCTCATCTATGCTGGTGATAATTGTTTATCTGTTGTTCATGCCCAACATTATGCTCACATGATCAGCTCTTAATACATTAACTGTTAAACACCGGATGGCAAATAATTTCTTGCAGATGTAGACAAAATGAAAATCCTCATCCATACCTCATTCAAACAATCAAGAATCATTGCCAAAGTCAGGCATATTTATTGTGAAATGTAAATTTTGAACAGCATATTGCTGCTTTTACAGTGATTCTCAACACACCTTATTCGCCTCATTTGTCTATATGACTATTTACAGGAATTCCTGGAAAGTGAGGGCATGGTTCTAAATGACCCCGAGCCGGTGCCATTGGATCAGTATACCACACATCGCAAAATGAATCAGGCTCCCCGCAAAACACACACTGCCCTCGACCAGAAGCACCGGTTTCTCACACTGGATGACAAGGTAGGAGGAATTCTCTTTGTGGCAAAGTCAGTGAGAGAGTTTGAGAAAGGAGGTTATGTGATGACAAAGTTGCTCGGGGCCCAGTCTTGATAATATACAGCACTCGGTCTAAGGTGCATAGCACGAGTGCGTTTGTATCATGTCCAACTCTTTGCTACTTGCACAGTATGTAAGCTGAAGGCAAAGTTGGGCCCGGGGTGAAAAGGGGGTAGATATCTTCTTTTGGGCTTGTTTTGGGTATAACATGAAATAAACCAAATCAGATTATCTGTCATCCCCTTTAAGAGCCTGATGGTGCCAGGAACCCTGTGCACTGCTCTTTAGAAAGTGAGATGGTTGCAGAGAGCAGCCACCAAAGCTCCCTGAGGTGAAGCAGTAAGGAAATATTTTGTATTTTTTCCCCATTGGTGTTTAATTTAGTGGTGTTTTAAATCAGTTTGCACATACGTACATGCAACTTGTGTGTGTCGTGAAGCCTCTTATGTAAAATGTATCTTAATATCATTTTTATAAACACCATAACAGGCGTGCGCTCGACGTCAGACCAGGCGTCAATGTACGATGATGCAATCGCTTTCTGTTGCAACACAGCATCACTGCAGGGACGCAGTGCCTGACAACACTTAATGTATTGACCAAAGTGCCACTGGATACATGGTTATACTTCACACAACATTAGCAGTGGGTGCAAAAATTACAACTGCGTTAGCTTTATACCCGTTATCTGTTATATCATTGGATTTCATACCAGGTGCTGCGTTTCTTCGCTTTATTGGAGGATAAAGACTCTTTGCACGAGGACAGCAGACCTGTGACCATCCATTATTTTTTGGTGGACGACACGGTGGAAATCAGAGAGGACCACACACCCAATAGCGGGTTGGACCCCTTCCCTGTCCTGATGCGTAGGCAGAGGGTGCTGAAAAAAGTCAAACCAAACTTTGGTGAGAAGCAATCAACACCATAAAGTCGGATCTTACATTGATGCATGTCCATGATATCTGTACAGTGAAAGTACCGAACTTTAATCTTTAACTACAGAGAACTTCCCTGCCTGTGTGCTGGAGGTCTCGTCAAAAGAAGTGGATGAATATTATTCCCCAGCAGACTTTAAGCTCGGTGAAATGATCACGCTCATGGCCCGCCGCTACCTGCTGCAGGATTGTGACGGATTCACCAAACAGTATTTCCAAACGCACCACCTGGACATGGAGCAGAAACCCATTGAGAAACCAAAGGATGTGCCTCCACCCAAACAGATGGTAAGAAATATGGAATATTTGAATTTTATTTTTGCGCTAATGTTAGGGTGATTCTTAGACTATGGGCACTTATTATGTCCTTTGATCATATTGTATGAAAAACAGAAAAAAGGGGAAATGTCACATTTTTAATAGTTATCTTTACAATGAAGTGTGTTAAGATATTTGTTCTAGTAGTCTATGATGACTTTTTCACCTTTTTTCAGCATCATTATATGCAAATATTGCTGTTTTGTGCTTGTCCCACACCCAGACTTTTGATCTTCAGTGATAAAAATGAATGGTAAAGAAACATTTTTTTCTAATGTTTTAAAATATCTCTGAATAAAATATCAGTAAAATAATCAAAACATAATTGGGGTATTCAGTGTCATACAACTGTTGTGATTTTTTTTAAACAAAATGTAGTTGTCCCACACTGTTGCCGTAATTTCCACCACAAAACTGTAATGTCCCTTTAAACAGTTTGTATGAAAGATTGTTTGGGTAGTTTCTATGGAGATAAACAGTGACATCAGAGCACATGTATATAGCGCCAAATCACAACAAACAGTTGCTCCAAGGCGCTTTATATTGTAAGGCAATGGTGTGGTGGAAATTACATTTACAAGGCCAATAGTGCCCGTAGTTAAAGAATCATCCGTTAATGTCCACTCAATATGTGTATATACACGTGTTGTATATACATATAAAATTACAACCAGCAAACTTTTTTTAATGTTAAGATAAAATTTGGCCTGATTTTTGCTGTCATTTCTTTTTCGTCCTGGAATAATTGTACTGTTGCTTCCAAAACTCCCACTTGGCCATGGGGAACCAGTATACTTTTCATGTTTTGTTTCCTTTGTGATATATTTTTGAAAGAGTATAATTTTTTTTACTTTCTTCTCACACTCTGCTGTCCATGTGATCCATCCTAATAGGAGGTTCCTCCCTACAATGGTTTTGGTTCCCTCGAAGACTCTTTCCAGAACTGTGTTTCTCTGATTCCTCAACCCCCCAAGAAGAACATGATCAAATTTCTGGAGAACAATCATAAAGTGTTGCGCTACAGTGCCCGGCTGGTGAGAAAATATTCTGCAGTATGTTTTGTGGTGCTTGTGTGATGTGGACAACTTCAGGTGGCAACTACTTCAACGTCGTCGTGTCATTGATAACACACAGGACTCCCAGATTCCTGAAGACGAAGGCCGCATTTTTGTGCTGTCCTACTTCCTGGCAGATGACATGATCAGTATTTTTGAAAAACCAAAACGGAACTCCGGTATAATTGCTGGCAAATTCTTGGAAAAGTCACGTGTCCCTAAACCCAACTCGACTTTGGAAAATCCCGAATTCTACTCACCCGCAGACTTTGCAATTGGAGCCACTGTCGAAGGTGAGGTTGTGTTTGTTTGTTTTTTTGGTGTATTGTATTTCTCTCCTTTAATGGTCGGAATGAGTCTTTTGTTGTAGTATTTAGGCACCGATTTGTGTTGACTGACGCCGACCTGTACGTGCTGAAACACCTGGAGTCCATCTCGAGTCAGATCCCTACACACACTCTGGATTCTGTGCGGCAGAAGGTTTGTGACGGAACAACAAACGACCAGCCTGTTGGTCCAAGCGGTAAGAAAAAATAATTTGTCTTCAGGGACTTGTCACTTTATTTATTTGTGCTATTCCATGTTGCTTCATGTTTAGTATTTATTGCTTTTTCTTTCTTCACCAGGTGGTAATAACGAAGCCATCGCACCATCATAATGTCAAGAAAGGCCGATTTTACAACGCTGTGAGAAATGTCACGTTCGTTTCAAAAATCTTGAACAGAAAATAAGTTACAAACACCCCAAGTATGAATTTTAGTTATTGAAAATGAAAAGTTGTATAGCCTTGAGATGTGGTTGACGAGCATGCTGTTGCTCTTATGATACAATGCTGCCACCTGGTGGGGGGGAGTAGAAACTTACATACTCACTGTGGGATTTGCAAATCCAAGTCTATACTCGTCAGATGGTACTTGTTAGTTATTGAAGTCAATAAAAGTTAAGCAGCATCTACCTGTGTAAAAAAAATATGAGTGAAAGTTGTGCCAAATTTAAGAGCAAATAAATACTTTGGGTAATTTTCACATCTTTTCCAGTTCTTGTTAAGGGTCACCACAGGAGATGTGAATCTATCAGCTACCTAAATGTTGGTCAGTAGTTTCTGAAATACTCAGCCCATCCAGCACCAACAACCAAAGTTCAAAGTCACTTAAATGCCCTTTCCTCCCCATTCTGATGCTCGATTTGAACTTCAGCAAGTCGTCTTCATCACGTCTAGATGCTTAAATAGATTGAGGTGCTGCCATGTGATTGACTGATTGGCTTTTTGTGTTAACAAGCAATTGAACAGGTAACTAATAAAGTGGCTGGTAAGTGCATATATATATATATATATATATATATATATATATATATATATATATATATATATATATATATATATATATATATATATATATATATATATATATATATATATATATAGAGTTCATATGTAAAACCCAGTAAGTATTTTTTTGTTTTCTTAAATGGAGAAAAATACAGTACAGATTTAAAAGGAAACCATATTCGGAAATGCACAGATTTTCATCAATAAAATTAAAACAGTTTGTTCAAATTTTCATTTTGCACACTGATGGTCCCCTCAACAGCCAAGTACATGTTGGCCTCAAATAAAAATTTATGGTTTTGGAGATACTGGGTTTTATATATGTGTGTGTGTGTACTACTTCATTGCTGAATGACGGGATTGCATTGGTTTACGTGGCTCAGGAGCACTTTCATCTTAATTTGGTGGCACTGGAAGTGGCGCCCTAGTTTTAGGGTATGTGTGATTTAAATGAAGTTAATAAATAATAAAGTTTTAAATGTGTGATATTTTAGCTAAAGCCTATCTATCATTCCCAATTTTTGATACCAGATTGTCTAAGGTGTGGGGGGAAATCTGATTTCCAACAGGGCCTGAAATCAGGTGTAATTTGTAGTAAAAGTAGCATTGCAGAACATTGTAATTGGGAAAACTTAAAAAAAATTATGTCTGGATAAATTGTGATCCAAGAATAGTCACTAATTGGTGCAGATCTGGAGTAATCTTACATAAAAAGTAGGATAAAATAGTATGTATGTATGTACAGTATGCAATAATCGGGACCTACCGTTCCCTCAGTCACCTCCTTCTGATCCTCCTCTGTGACACGAAAGTATGTTGTGCTCATCAACAGAAGACAGAATTGAGATTTTGACATTAACTTTTTTGTAAAAAGGTGTGGCAAACAAGTAGCATTTTGCACATTTGCAAAAACAGTCATGTGATGGAAATCGTATATACTCAGGTATATTCTGCAATAATTGGTTAATTGTATGAAAACTGGCCTTAATTTCCTCCATTTTGAAATTGGGATCAAAATTCGTGCCAAAAAAGTGAAATTGGCAATGGGGCACCATCCTTAGGCACTTTAACGAGGAAAAGCATTCTGGAAAGCATCGCCGCAGTTCCACGTTTTCAGTATTTGGACAGAAATGTGGCTGATAGGGGGTTTGTACCTCTGTCCAAGTGTATCAATTCTCATCTACTGTGTTTAAAAAGTCAACCACAGGTGCAGTTACTTTATAAAAATTTTGCATTTGAAATCAAATGTGAAAACAGACCCAAGAAATAAAATTGTCAGAAAAATGCATCATTTAATAAAGTAATTAACAAAAGAAAAAAAAAAAAAAAACATGGAACGGCATGCAGTAATATCCACCATACATACTTTGTTTAACTGTTACGTGACCAGTGACAAACAGAATTTTAGACCGACAACCCACTGGTAAGAGTTTGCGTGACCGCTGTACTAACTGGCCAAATCTCTGGTTCCTGGCGCGACGTTATGTCTGGCATGGAGCCAGACCTGCATCATCCAACGCTAGTAACATTTTTCTGCTCACAAACGAGAAACCGGCTCAGTTGCAGCTGACAACAACTGCAACGTCAGAAAAGCGCTACAAATACAGTACTCGTGTTCGAAGATAAGCATCATTCGGCAGTGATGCGCACATGGTATACGCTGTGCGCTGCACACTGCTTCTTGTATTTTAATTGTCTTGCATAAAATGGTGCTCCGTAGGGTGGGATAGAAGGCTGTGTGGATTTATAAAAATACTGAATATAAGAAGATTGTATGTCCGTTGGGCGTTTAGGGATTTCCTTGGTTCCAGCATTCAAGCCTGTGTCTGCAGCGACTTGAGTCCCTGGTACATCTCAGGACACTCAAACAGAAGATCGGTGGCCAGCAGTTTGTCCACTGTGCTGATGGGGAGCTTTAGTTGGGGCTAAAGCTACTGTCCAGGCCAGTCAGAGTACTATCTTAGGGCGCTTTGAGTTTTTTGGTTCTTGGCGAAGTTCCGTTCTCAGCTTTGAGAACTCCGTTCTCATGGTGCCCAACTGGAAGAAAGAAACAAAAAAAATTAGCAGTTAGCATGACCACATCTATCGACCAACAAATGTTAATGAAAATGAATAAATCCACTGTTTCTACCAAAGACAGAAAAACATTATTTCTATTTAGAAATGCAGCCTAACCAGAATTAGACAGGTTTGGTTTTACAAATGTACTGCTCATTTGCTCAGCAAGTGGTTAATGCATTTGATTTCAGTTCTCAGAAGGCTCCGGGTTCAAATCCCACCCCCGCCACATCTCTCCATGTAATGTGGAGTTGCGTCAGGAAGGCCATCCGGCGTAAAACCTGTGCCAATTCAACATGCAGATCCACCTTGGATTTGCTGTGGCGACCCCGAGTGCAAACAAGGGAGCAGCCGAAGGGACTTACTTACTGCTCATTTGCTCAGTGCGATACATACTGACAAACAGACAATGTTACACCAGAAAGTATTAATGTTAGGAGACAAATTTATTTTTCCAGAGGAGTCAGAATATAAAAAGTAATCATGCCTGTTCATGTATCTATTCCAGAGTACTGGAGAGGAGGATGCAACCGATGGTTGAACCTCGGATTCAGGAGGAGCAGTGTGGTTTTCATCCTGGTCACGGCACACTGGACCAGCTCTACACGCTCCATCGGGTGCTCGAGGGTTCATGGGAGTTCACCCAACCAGTCCACATGTGTTTTGTGGATCTGGAGAAGGCATTCGACCGTGTCCCTCGGGGGGCACCCTGTGGGGGGTGCTCCGGGCTATCCGGTCCCTGTACGTCCGCAGCAGGAGCTTGGTTCGCATTGCCGGTAGTAAGTCAAACCTGTTTCCAGTGCACGTTGGCCTCCGCCAGGGCTGCCCTTTGTCACCGGTTCTGTTCATTATTTTTATGGACAGAATTTCTAGGCGCAGCCAAGGTGTCGAGGGGGTCTGGTTTGGGAACCACAGAATCTCGTCTCTGCTGTTTGCGGACGATGTGATTCTGTTGGCTTCGTCAAATCAGGACCTTCAGTGTGCACTGGGGTGGTTTGCAGCCGAGTGTGAAGCATCCGGGATGAGAATCAGCACCTCCAAATCCGAGGCCATGGTTCTTGACCGGAAAAAGGTGCTTTGCCCTCTTCAGGACGGTGGAGTGTCCTTGCCTCAAGTGGAGGAGTTTAAGTATCTCGGGGTCTTGTTCACGAGTGAGGGACGGATGGAGCGTGAGATCGATAGACGGATCGGTGCAGCATCTGCAGTGATGCGGTCGCTGTATCGGACCGTCGTGGTGAAGAGAGAGCTGAGTAGGGGGGCAAAGCTCTCGATTTACTGATCAATCTACGTTCCGTTCCTCACCTATGGTCATGAGATTTGGCTCATGACCGAAAGAACAAGATCGCGAGTACAAGCGGCCGAGATGAGTTTCCTCCGCAGGGTGGCTGGGCGCTCCCTTAGAGATAGGGTGAGGAGCTCGGTCACTCGGGAGGAGCTCGGAGTCGAGCCGCTGCTCCTCCACATCGAAAGGAGTCAGTTGAGGTGGCTCGGCCATCTTTTCCGGATGCCCCCTGTACACCTTGCTGGAGAGGTGTTCCGGGCACGTCCCATTGGGAGGAGGCCCCGGGGAAGACCCAGGACACACTGGAGGGACTACATCTCTTGGCTGGCTTGGGAACACCTTGGGGTTCCCCCGGAGGAGCTGGGGGAGGTGTGTGTGGATCGGGAGGTCTGGGCGGTTTTGCTTGAGCTGCTGCCCCCACGACCTGACTCCGGATAAAGCAGGAGAAAATGGATGGATGGATGGATGGATGGATGGATGGATGGATGGATGGATGGATCATACCTGTTCCTCCATGAACAGACTGTTACATAAATGATTATTGCTAGTAGTTAGCATTCGTATGTGCAGTCATGCTAACCATGACTTGCACCTTCTTTAATACAGTCCACCATGTCAACATCATGTCTAGTATTATATCCACTGGAGGTATAGGCACAACCTGGCACATTTCTATCAGAGGTATTAAATTGTTGACCTAATTTATTTTAATACTATCCAAATATATGTGTGTATCTATTTAAATGTGCACAATTAGTTTTTATCTTCCTTTTAAAGCAGAATGACTGAATTTTAGATGAAATCTGGTGGTAACACTTCAGATTGCGACCCATCCAATACCCTGTAGTTCTGTTCTTTAAAAAAAAAAAACTAATAAAAAAAAAAGATCACAGGATGGATCGCTAGGTGAAAACACGCTCAGGCTGTGTGCTGTTCTATTGAACTCAGCTGGTTTGGTTTTGTCTCTAATTTGCTTCTAACAGCCAGCTGACAGCTATCATAGACTGGAACGATGAGATTTATCGATTGATACACCAAGCTGACCTGAAATGAACCACTGTACATCAAATTGATAAGTCTGACCCCTTTGAAAAATGACCAAATTACATATATTTGTACTGAGTACGGCGATGTTTTCACTGACAAAAAATGGCCACTAGAGTGCGCTGGGGTAAAGCCCGACCTCCAGAATACAGTGGCACTTGTGAGGTTTGTGCAGCCAACATGGACTCTGACATTACGCCTCAGTCCCACTTTACCATATTGTTGACAAGACATTAGATTAGGACTAGCGGCGCATAAACGTTAACTTTAGTTATGTAGACAACACAGAGCCTCAGTGAAAGCCAGACAATAATAACTAGCTAGCTTGCCAACACTGGCGTTTCAAACTTTTTTTTTTTTTTTTTTTTTTTTTTAAATTGGTGTAACAGTACAACAGCATACCTTCGGTTAGCGTGCTAGTCTACAGTGTGCTGTGTCTCTGTTTTAACTTTGGCAAGGTCCGGTTATGAAACCTTAAGTCTAGATGACGTTAAAAATTCTGTGATGGCTCTGGAAGATTAATTGCAATTTTGCGTTAAACATCTGCAAATTCCCTTGCTAAACACAAATTAGGCCCAAATCAACCATTGATAACGGTTAGCATTAACATATGTTAGCATACATAGTTACACTTAGGGTTGCCAACCATCTCCTAAAAAAAAAAAAAAAAAAAGTCATCGTCCTGTATTTAGAAACAAAAGTACATGTAAAATAGTTTAAAAATGGTTTCACACAAAAAAGCGACTTTTTTTCCCCGCCATGGCGGGAAAGGTGAAGGCAATCAGGTTGACCGGCCCTGCCAAAGAGGCGTCCCTTATTTATTTTACACCAGCGTCAGCTCCAGTCACCATTAAGTGACTGCATGTACCAATGCTAATCGCTGAATTGTGACTACATACGCTAAGGCTAACCACGGTTAGCGTTATCTTCAATAGAGTGAAATATGCTATTATCAATATAAATTAACTTCATTTTGTGTTATAAAGATGAACACATTACAACCTATGCTTGCATGGATGTACTCACGGGAGTCTCGCTTCAATGGTCGGGCGGGTTGTTTTGAGGCGGCCTTCTTGCGAATGGCCTGTTCGTGTCGGAATTCTCTCCAGCGCCTCAGCTGGAAGCGGATAAACTTCCAGAGTAGCCACGACTGGGTCAAACACACCAGCATTAAAACGATCATCCTAGTGGAACACAACAAAGGAGGATTGCAGCAACCGTGCACAGTTCTGTCCGAGTTTAAGGATTCACAAAAATCTACTGAGGAAAACAGTGACTAGATATAGGTTGAAGGTGCATGTGCGTGATCCATTTTTGTGACTACATTTTTACAAGTGCTTGAATTTGCACTTTACAGAAACTCTAACAAGTAAACACCAGGGCCACAAACTCAAGAGTGTCCACAGGCGGGACGACTGGACGCTAAGGTTAGCTTTTACCTTATAAAGACAGTGTTGAAGTTGCCAGTCTCCAAGTCCAAACCCTGGTTCTCAGCCCGAGCCAAACCAAAGCCCACCGCCAGGAACATCAGGGTAAGGGTCGACATCCGCGTGAACACAAAGCTGACCGCCCACAGGTCAAACCTATGGCGCAAGTGGTCATCATTAGTGAGAACGTAATCTGCAAAAGCAGCAACAGATGTGACACAACTCAAAAATATGATGCTGAGGTAAGAACAATAAACCAGACCGGTGTGACCAGGCTGAGTAGATCAGGAATCAACAGTTGATCCTGTATCTTTTAAGTGAGATATGGGTTTGTGATGGATCTTCCAAGGCTGACACTCTAGACAATCACAAAAGCATTAACAGTTCTAATTTTAGGCAAACGGCCCTTCAAATTTGGCAAGAAAACCAAAGATGTGCCAGAACCACTTCTTGCCACCGTTTTAATATTTTGGATTTTTCATATTGAGCCTATAATCTTCAAAATGTGTGAAAATATGAGTAAATTTGAGACCATGATCTGGGAACCATTTTTTAATTTCGTATGGAATGACTCCGACTTGTAGATGGCTGTATTCCATTTCTGCTAATAAATGCCTCTTGGTACTCTATAAAAATACTCGGCTTATTAGTGCAGCAGATAACAGAATATCTACAGAGGAATCCTGCAAGTGGTGACACAAGCACCAAATTTGGCAGAAATACTCCTTAGACATTACTCTTTTGAAAAAACCGATTGGCCACTTGAATTTTCAGTAGGCGGCCAGGTAGGGGTCAATTAAAGAATTAGACAGGGGTCAAAATTAGAAGATGCTCCAATCATATTGAAAACTATACCACATTATTTGTCTGATCATAAAGATTCCAAAAAGGTATAGTTTGGACTATCTATGACTGAATGTTCTGGAGTTACGGGGTAAAAACAGCAAAAAAATGTGCAGTGGTCAAAGGTTAAAGTTGTTTCAATTTTGGTAAAGAGTGATCCAAATTGTTGTTTGAGTTAATAGGATTCTTAAAAGGAATAGTTTGGACCATGTGTCATGCTTAGTTATCACATTACGGGGTAACATATGTCACATGTCATAGAACCCAATGGACGTTGTCCTTGTTTGACCTTTACTTTGTTTGACCTTTATTCAACACAATCAAAACTATTCCATTTATTAATCCTATTAGCTCAACCAATAATTTGCACCACTTTTAACCAAAATTGGAGCAACTTTAACTTTTGGCCCCCGTCCAAACTGAAATTGACCTTTGTCACCATTTTTGCTGTTTTTACCCCATAACTCCAAACCATTCAGTCACAGATAATCCAAACTATACCTTTTTGGAATCTTTGTGATCAGACAAATAATGTGGTATAGATTTCAATATGATTGGAGCATCTTTTAATTTTGACCCCTGTGTAATTCTTCAACTGACCCCTACCTGGCCGCCTATTGAAAATTCAAGTGGCCAGCCGGTTTTTTCAAAAGAGTAATGTCTAAGGAGCATTTGTGCCAAATTTGGTGATGGTATCATCATTTGAAGGATTGTTTGAGTTATCTGCTGCACTATATTTAGTAATAATATATTGATAACTCAGGTTTGCATCACGTACATTTTCTGGTGGCTCTCGTCAGTGAAGTAGAAAAGTCTGGCGATGTGGAAGCCGAGCTCTGAGATATACTGAAGGAACAGGAGCACCAGTCCCACGCGAGTCAAACTGCACAGAAGACGAGGCGTCATTCCACAAAAATACAATCAATCAGATATTTTCCCCTCAAACTGGGCTGTTAACTTACTTTAACAAATAAGCGGCGGCGATGTGCAGCAGGTACAGGCAGATGTACTGGAGCTGACGAGAAATCTCCTCCTGAGAAACAAACGTGTTATTTTGCAACCTTTCTTCTCTCGCGTTCCGTTTGATACACAACATAACAAGCTCGCACACAGAGATTATCTCAACCCAATCCAGAGCTCCTCCCGTTCCCATGGCCTCCCGACTGACCTTCCGTACTTTCTGGAAGTACAGCTCCGGCAAAGCGTGCAGCCAGTAAGCCAGCTGAGTGAGGTAGAAAAACTTCACCTGAAACCTATGATGAAATAATAATAAAAAGACAAATAAGGTGTTACAAGTCCTATCGCTTTAAATTTATTTTTTAAAAATTCAATGAAATCTCCAGAGGAGTGATATTTACCCTACGTGCACACGCTTTTCAACACGTAATGACAAGACATTTGCTGACTGGCAGCTTTATTGGTTGTTGAAATATCCCTTTTTTAGCCAAGTTATCCAATTCCGTTGGAAATTTGTGGAAATTAGGAAGACTACATTCTTAAGAAGTCTATGCAATAGCCGGTCAGGAAATAGATTATTCCATTTTCCTGGAAGCCACCATGGCGGCCATCCTGGATATGTATATATGAGACATTGCCAACGTATGCATTTTGAATTCCTTGGACCTGAAAATGTGTGTTCCACCACTAGAATCAAGATCTTAGATCATCTAGAAGCAGAGACCTTGAAACCTCCCATTTTAAGTCAGATTTTTTTTTCCATATCCAAGGTGTCCATGGTGGCCATCTTGGATTTGTTTATGACTTTACCTACATATGCATTTTCAGCCTAGTCTCACGGTTTTTTATTTTAATTTTTTGTGATACCACAACAAAATGTGTTACATTTTCATGACACGGTCAACTTTCACTTATTATTTTTAACCCTAACTATAACCACAGTGCACCTCCTCTCACGATGTCACCCCATGTTTCGGGATACGATCACAAAAATCTACTATATTTCATGATGGTCTCACAAACTACTATATTAAGTCACTTTCTGTGATGTCGTCACATTTTTGCCATGTAATCGGTTAACATTTTTGTAATTGGCACAATTAGATTCCTTGGCACTAACTATATGTGTTTTGCCACTAAAATCAAGATCCTAGGTTCTCTAGAAGCAGAGATCTTTAAAAGTGCCCTTTCTTGGCCACCATTTTTACAAATCCAAGATGTTCAATCCACTATGGTGGCCATCTTGGATTTGTATGTGTGACTTTACCTACATACGTATTTTGGTCATTCGTACCATTGGATTGCATGGCCATGACAGTGTGTTACGCCATTAGAATCAAGATCCTAGGTCATCTAGGAGTAGAGGTCTGGAAAAGTGCCCTTTCTTGGCCGCCATTTTTACAAATCCAAGATGTTCAATCCACTATGGTGGCCATCTTGGATTTGTATGTGTGACTTTGCTTACATATGCATTTTGGTCATTCGTACCATTGGATTGCTTGGCCATGACAGTGGTATGCCATTAGAATCAAGATCCTAGGTCATCTAGGAGTAGAGGTCTTAAAAAGTACCCTTTCTTTGCCGCCATTTTTACAAATCCAAAATGGTCATCAAGGTGGCTTCAGGAAAAATGGAATCATCCATTTTCTGAGTGGCTATTGTTGGCACGTTTCGAAAACTTATAGTTTTGCAAACTGCCACAAAATTCCAACAAAGGCTAGTACCTGAACATAGCGAGCCTGACCTTTGACTGATCGGCTCCAAACAATTATCATCTGGAGTAGAGACAGGCGAAATAGATTTTGAAACAATACCGCATATTTAATGGTATTTAGATGACAACAATGCTAGTAGTCACGCCTCCCCTCACCGAAATCCAACAGACCACACACACACACACACGAGCAACTACTTCATACCTGAGGTGTACATGGGGATAATCCTCCCATAGACTGCTGGGATGCAGAAGAAATCCCTCCTGTGGAGAAAAATTTTAAATAAATATATATAAAAAAAAAAAAAAAATTTGTTCCCTTTCCAAGACCTACGGAATATATACCATTTATCACACAACATGACCTCATAACATGACTGTAATCTGAGGAATCACAATAAAAGAATCTCACCGTTATGAGCACATAGAGGCTCCACACGCTTGACACAAAGTGAAACACACACAGCTGACCCGACTCGTTAAACTTTGTATTCTTGCTCTTGGAGAGATGAAGACGCCGGTTAACTTTCTGCAAAGCGAACAGTAAAAAAAAGATGTGACACAGGAATACAAGCTCGATGAGAAATGATAGTGTTATTATTTTGGGCTGCTGCTGGAAACCTTCAATAGGTTGCGAAGCGGCATTAAACTCTACCGAAGAAAAAGAATGTGGCACAAGATGAGGACTTCATAAAGAAAAATCTACACAAACGTGCAGCCAGATTGTGCAGTTTCAAATGTTATTTACATAGTGTTGCCAGATTGTGCGATTTCAAATATTCTTTATGTAGCGTTGCCAGATTGAGTGGTTTCAAATTTTATTTTGCTGGTAAAAATAACTTGGAGATGGTTTGAGATCAGTTTGGTGAGTTTTATAAACACATTTAAACACTAATTTGAAACAAAAGCTAATTTCTGAAATGCGTAAATGTACGAACTGTACAAATAACATGTGCGAGACAGTAACACTTACATCTAGAAGATACTCCTGCACTACTGCATGGAGGATGATGGCGATAAAGAAATAGAAGAGGATGGTAGCGCAGTCCTTCCATCCGTAGTGGTACAACGTCACCTCGCCGTCTGGAAGGTTTAAACACAATCGTAAGAACGAAGCGAGGTAAACTCTGAGTTTAGGATGTCAAGTGAGGCAAATCTCTCTCAGAAGTGGAACGGGTCCCAACTAAATAAAAATGCAAGTAGCCAGGGTGAATTTATAAAAAGTCAAGATATGCATTAAGATACTTTAACGGCTTGGTCCGTTGCACTGCATACCTGCTGATATTGTGCTGACATTGTACTGAGGCTGGATGAACAGTATGGCCGTCTTTGCTGTAGCCTAGAAATTAAACCAGATGGGAATTAGCAACATACACCAAGTTAAGGAATTATCGCAGTGTTTCCCTCTACGACTGTAACTAGCGACTTTTACCATGCGGTTAATGTCTTATGTTCAATCAATCAATCAATCAACTTTTTTTTTTTATATAGCGCCAAATCACAACAAACAGTTGCCCCAAGGCGCTTTATATTGTAAGGCAAGGCCATACAATAATTATGAAAAACCCCAACGGTCAAAACGACCCCCTGTGAGCAAGCACTTGGCTACAGTGGGAAGGAAAAACTCCCTTTTAACAGGAAGAAACCTCCAGCAGAACCAGGCTCAGGGAGGGGCAGTCTTCTGCTGAGACTGGTTGGGGCTGAGGGAAAGAACCAGGAAAAAGACATGCTGTGGAGGGGGGCAGAGATCGATCACTAATGATTAAATGCGGAGTGATGCATACAGAGCAAAAAGAGAAAGAAACAGTGCATCATGGGAACCCCCCCACAGTCTACGTCTAAAGCAGCATAACCAAGGGATAGTCCAGGGTCACCTGATCCAGCCCTAACTATAAGCCTTAGCGAAAAGGAAAGTTTTAAGCCTAATCTTAAAAGTAGAGAGGGTGTCTGTCTCCCTGATCTGAATTGGGAGCTGGTTCCAGAGGAGAGGAGCCTGAAAGCTGAAGGCTCTGCCTCCCATTCTACTCTTACAAACCCTAGGAACTACAAGTAAGCCTGCAGTCTGAGAGCGAAGCGCTCTAATGGGGTAATATGGTACTACGAGGTCCCTAAGATAAGATGGGACCTGATTATTCAAAACCTTATAAGTAAGAAGAAGAATTTTAAATTCTATTCTAGAATTAACAGGAAGCCAATGAAGAGAGGCCAACACGGGTGAGATATGCTCTCTCCTGCTAGTCCCCGTCAGTACTCTAGCTGCAGCATTTTGAATTAACTGAAGGCTTTTTAGGGAACTTTTAGGACAACCTGATAATAATGAATTACAATAGTCCAGCCTAGAGGAAATAAATGCATGAATTAGTTTTTCAGCATCACTCTGAGACAAGACCTTTCTGATTTTAGAGATATTGCGTAAATGCAAAAAGGCAGTCCTACATATTTGTTTAATATGCGCTTTGAAGAATACTATGTATCAAGGTGTTTCGATTCCAATTCTGGCCACCAGAGGGCTCACTCAGAGGGAGGAGGAGTAACATGAAGACAGAGGACGGGAAGGAGAGGAACAGTAGTAGCCAGTAAACCAGTATTTCCGGTATTTATATTTGCAAAATGTGTTTTTTTTCTTTAACTTTTGATACTCTGTGTGCTGCTAATAATGCTGCTGGAACCTCAATTTCCCTGAGGGAGTCTTCCCAAGGGATTAATAAAGTTCTAACTAATCTAATATCTTGTGTTTGTTTTATCTTTACAAAGAGTATTTGTGTTTATCATTTGCCATTTGTTTATGAGAATCTGCCTTAAAGAAAATAATAATCCCAGCTAGCATATGCAGTAATACCAAACTCAGTTAGCATGTTCCGTAAGATGACTCATTGTCAATCAAATGCACCATGTCAACATAACGTCCAAAATACATAACGCTTCACCACAAACCTGGAAATTTGACAATATCCTGAAAACATCTGGCACTAATGTTGGATACTAATCCCAAATTGGTTTAGCATAGGGGTGTGGCTGTACGGCATGAAGCACCACAGTTATCCACTGATGACCACATGGGAAGTAGAGGTGGGCGATACCGGGAATTTTGGTATTAATCTGATAAAGTAAATACAGGCCCAGTATCGCCGATATCAATACTGATACCGATACTTTTTCATATTTAAGCTTCATAGATCCAAAGGATCCAAAAGACCTAGGATAGAATTTCACCAAACATTGTACGTGACAACAACATACTTTCTCACAATCAACATTTTTGTTTAAAAAAAACAAAACAATACAACTTAAAACAAAATCTCCTGAGGTAGAGGACTGACAAACCACAATACAAAGGTGCGCTGCTCCGTGTTGTGTGACACAGCGCAGCGCTGCTCTTACAGAGAGTAGACTTTGATGAATCTGCGTGCGCAGCAGTCAGTGCATGCAGGAGAGAAAAAAGCTTGAGTATTGATCTTTTTACATGAGGATCGTTCAATATCAATACCAGCATTGGTATCGATATTAGGATCAATCCTCCCACCTCTATTGGGAAGTATTTGACACAAACAGTGTCATGTTAGCATGTAAGATCTAGTACCTTTATTAGCAGATAGCCTGTAACCAATGTGGTCCTGAAAAGAACCTGCCCCTTTTTTAATGTCCACTGCAACTACAGCCAGTCAAGTCAAGCATTTTCTAACTCTTTACTGTATTTTGCGGAGTACAAGTTACTCCGGAGTATCAATGTCACCTTTTTTGTTGCCATGCGGAACTCACTTTTTTTAAAAACACATTGTTTACCTGTGGGAAAGTTTAAAAACAGCCACCACGCTGTGGTGTGCACATGTGCACACCACAGCGTGGTGGCTGTTACTTAACATAAGGACTTTTAAATTCCAAAAATAAGCAACTTGGATAAGTAAACATGTTGGTCAGCATACTGGTCAAGGGTATAATGATGCAACATGAATCATGATATTTATATTGTGAAGCCTTTAGAGTCTTTTTTTTTTTTTATTGAGTCCGGTGATGCCATGAAAAGTCAACTGCTGCACACAAGAAATAATAACCTCTTCCAGAAGAATCATAACACACAATCATACACAAAGGAAAGAAACAACATCAAGGATTACAATTTATACTTCAGAATTTGTTTCTTTAAAGTTAGAAACCTTCACCCTACATTACTTCCTACATAATTAGTAGGAAGAGTGATATAATTTCATAGTGTGATATGCATCAAATTGATAGATGTATCACAGTGTTTATCAGATGGTGGCGCTAGTGTATCCTTGGAGATTAGCTGATGCAGTTTGGACAAAAGGAATCATCACATGGATACAGATGGAGAAGTTAACAGTGAATTTATGCTGGAAGCCCTCCGCCTGTGGTGTGTACCATAAGGACTCTTAAATTTGGGGTGGAAAAAGCAAGATTAACAAATAAAAGTGTAATAGACAACATAGTGGCTGTTATTTAACACAAATGAACACTGACTGGTGACCCAAAGCATTGGAAATGCTAGAAAAGAAACATCAGTAAAGACCTTAGATTTTTTTTTTTTAAATCAGCTGTTTAATTTGGAATTTCTGTGTGTTATGTTGTCATTTTATTATTGCCACTTATTCTTTGATAACTGGAGTTTATTTTGTTTACTGCACTGAATCCTGGGAAATCCCAATATAAATAATCATTACTATTATTAAAGAACATGTGATTTTGCAGTATATGGGACGCACCGGAATGTGAGTCTAAGAACCTTCCAAAGTAGCAAAAAAAGTGTCTTATACTTTGAAAAATAAAGTATCCAATTACTGTTTTTTTTTTTTTTTTTTTTACTCTTTACTGCAATAAACGACCAACACTTTTCCTCATGGAAGGGATCAGATGACAGGATGATCGTGACACGCACGTTTAGCATTTGTCGTCATCATTGTGATCCCTTTGTCATTATAATACAACTGGCTGCATCAAGTGATGCTAAAGCCACTCTCACACCAGGCGAGGTGAGGCACCAGAACAGATTTCCCAAAACAGTTCTCATCTGGCCGGGTTCAAGGCTGAGTCCACCGGAGCAGGAACGCCGCTGGGCGAGAGTGGATTTGATCCCGACTACAGTTGGGCTCCCAGCGACCTCATCCCGGCCCACACTTAACTCCGGATGGCCTGGCACAACCTGGTGCAGCCTCATACTTGCCTCTTGATATTTCGGGGTGATTATTTCCGTGATCAGGCTGAGTAACCCAGAGTGTGCAGCACGTCAAGGATGAGGAGTCCAACTGATCCTGATTTTATCAAGACATCAAAATGCATTAGTCCATCTGACTAATCACTAGTCGCGGAAGCTGCAGATGTCTTGACAATACTGAAATTTACTCCTGAAACCAGATAGCTGCGCCTCTGTCACTTCCTACCGAAACTGGCAAAAAAAAAAAAAAAAAAGTTTCATTTAAAGACAACCAGCTGCGCTGACAGCCAGAGTTCCGGGCTGAAACTCTCCTCCCAGCAGCGGCCTTGTACGCTCCATTTGTCTAAAGAACAACCAATTCATGTTTGGTGTGAAAACCCTTCAGGTCAGGAGTGTTTGGTGCAGATTTGCCAGCATATAGCGGCTCAAACGTTTAAGACGTGGCAGTTAACCGCGAGCGTCAAACCACACGCATAAAACACCTAACTTCCTTTAAGTACCTTTCAAAATAAAACCTGTAAAAACGAACTGGCGTTGAGCGCGTTTTGTTTAAAACGCTCGTTTTTTAGTGCGAAGACTATAAAAAGGCTTTACTTCCTATTTTAAGCGCGATTCTTTTGTGGCGTTTGACGAAGAAAAAAGTTGCAGTGACTTCGTTGCTTTTGCTGACAACTGGAATTAGACATTTTTTTCGAGATAAAAAAAGTACAATGATCGTTAAAAGTAAGACGTCGACATCCGAGTTTGTGAGCTTTGAAAACTGTGACGCCACGTGATTAAAACGACAAAAACACGAACAAAACTAGCCGAAAATGCTAAATCTGATCAGTGCAGCGTTCAGGTTGGAAACATTCTTAATTCAGGGGTAAAAAAGAGATTAAAATACAGATCGAGCAGCCATCACGTGTTCCATTTTATGAGATTCAACTTTGATGTGAACATCTGGATTATCTTCATTTCTTAAAACCAGCCGAGGAAGAAAAAAAAAAAAGATTTGAGTTCGTCTCACCTCAAACATCAAACCAATCAGAATGAAAATGACCAAACTGAAGACGATGTCGGCGTGGTTCTGTATTAAAAACTCCTGGCTGAAGAAAGGATAGCTCTTGTTTCTCCGTCGGAATGCCATGTCAGCTGGACGCACTTTCCCCTGCGATTTTATAAATCAGATTTTTATTTATTTATTTTTTTTCTGACTACGAAGTTCAGGAGTTAACTTTCTCTCTGATCTGCGCATGCGCGGAGTCTTAAAGGGCCAGCGCCGTGAATGCCTCCCTTTATAAATCAAAGCCACCTTTAATGATCGATTCATTGTGACGTTTAAAGCGATCATGAATGCAGTTTCAAATTCAATGTGATTTTTTTTTTTTTTTTTAGATTCTGTCTCTGAAGTGTACCGACGATAAAAATTACAGCCCTCTTTATTCTTTGTAGTTGGGAAAAATTGCAAAATCAGCAGTGGATCAAATACGTATTTGCCTCACTGTACATTAAAAAGGTTTTTTTTTTTTTGGACCATGATTTACATGACCGCTTTTTCGGACCAGGTTTTCCTTGACGTTGACTGTTGACCAAACTACTCCAAAATGAAATCACCTCTGGATAACTATCCAAGTAATATTGCCACCAACTTTAATCCATCTAGGCTTTTTGGGTATGAGATATACCAAACAATAATGTCTTTTTTTGGACCAGGTTTTCCTTGACATTGACTAAACTACTCCAAAATGAAATCACCTCTTGATATCGATCCAAGTAATATTGCCACCAACTTTGGTCCATCTAGGCTTTTTTGGGTAGTGAGATATACCAAACAATAAATGATATGCACGGTAAAACAAACAAAACAAAAATCCTGTCCAATTTTGAAATGCCTCTCAGACATACAATCAGTGTGATAAATTTGGAGTAGGCCATTCTCAAAGTCCATGTGCAAAGAGGAGACTAGTGAGGGAAGCCACCAAGACACTCGGACACCTGTTCAATATAGACTTCTGGGGTTGTAATTGGAGAAATTACATAGTGTAATTTTTGCTTGTTGCACTACTAGTCACAGCTTCATGGTGGAGCCCTTTTTCTTTCACTTGACCTTGAAAGTCACACTCAAGGTCACTCAAGCTTTGATCATTAATTGTGTCTATGCAGTGCCCAATTTGCCACATTTCTTTCATAAATGGCATAAATAATCTATTGTGTTTCTGTTCATCAGTTTGTTATTTCAGGTCTATTCAAATCTGATCAACCATACAGGGAAAAAAACGGACACAATTGCCTTTTAGCATTTTTATTCTCGTCACCCCAGTATGTCAGATATTTATTGCTTGTTTAAAGCCACCAGTGGCTCCGCACTTCACATTTTCAGAGTTTTATATCGACAGTCACCTCGGAACAAGAGAAAATACACAAACCCAGCACAGTGCTTTGCCTGTGGATTTTGTGTGTTTCATGAGAACAAGCAGTGAGCGAAACAAAATTTGGCCCACACATAACCAAGAGCACATTAAAAACTCAAAAACTATAACCATCTTTTCATTTTGTTTCACAGCTGACATTTGAGAGTTAAAGTACCTGAGAGATCTTTTCTCAAAATCAAAATATCAATAATAATAATTTAAAAAAATGTATTACAGCAATTAATAAAGTTAGAACATCAAACAGTTTTGCCAGGTTGCCACAATGGGCCTGCTCTAAGCATTGCCAGTCAACGTGAGTGTACAAAAAATACAGCATATTACTGTCTGAGGGGACAGGAATATGATTTTTCAATCAAAATAAAAATAAATTCAAAAATCACAGCAAAATAGATATTGTACAGAAGATATTTGTGCTTTTGAGAAGCCAGTGAACATCTGGCTGTTGCTGAGATGGAAAAGATCTCAGAACAATGTCTCCATCTGCAAAACTGCTAGAAGTCATTAATCTGACAATCACATTTAAGGGAGCCATATTGTGCAGGACATCTTTTTGAAATCTTTAATTTAAAGCTACAGTGTGTAGGATTTAGTGTCATCTAGTGGTGAGGTTGTAGATTGCATTATCCTGTTGATGGTCAGTATTTTGTTTTCCTTCCTGTTTTTGCTTCTTTGGCAACAAGGATTCACACTCCATTGCCTTCTGATAATATGTAAAATCCTCTAGTTCAAAAAAATGAGGGTTATCAAAGTTGGTAGCCTGCCCTAGCAACAAGCAGACAGCGTATAGGGCAGCCACCACTGATTCTTATTATTTTTCCCCTCAATCTTCTGGGCCCACCGCAAAATTCAAAGTTCAGAGCAAGTATGACCCTTTTGGGTTACTGTATCAATATGGCGGTGCAACCAAAGACTGTATATATACTGGACAAAGCCTGCATGATGTCACCCATAGCGTTTCCTACAGACTCATGTCTAAGCGTTGCCACATTGGCAGCAGCAGCCTCGCTGATTCACAATACACTCAATGCATAAAGGGGCCCCTCTGTCTGTGTCCAAACCAGCTAAGCTAACAGGCTAATCTCGGTGCGGGTATTTATTAAAACTCATTGTTGAGGACTGTGTAGCAGTTCTCAAAACAATTTACTTTGGTGTGGATATTAAAAGTCACTTAATTTCTTTGTAATCACACATTAATGTGGCTTAATAGATCCGGCTACCGATAGCTGCTAAAAGCGCTAACGCCATTAGCATGCAGCATTTAAAATACTCCAAAGTATAGACGCAGCCTCCACAACAGCTAGCAGCCGAATTACACAGACTGTGAGCTGCGATCGGATACTACCAGAGGCGGAGTCACTGTGCTCAGCTGTTGTCACTCAAATTGACCATGCCCCCAATTTTACAGAACTATGTGCCTTAAAACATCTCTAACTTATTAGTTAGAGAAAAAAACACCCCCCATATAGTTGTCATGGAGGAGGAAACTAGCTATAGCAACCAAAACATTTTTGGTTTTTTTTTGTACCAGGCGGTAAACATGTTTATTTCAACTATAAAGTTGGACATTTTAACATGGACTACTATGAGAATGCGCTTTGTTTTGTAGCCAGCTTCAAGTGGTCAGTCAAGGAACTACATCTTTTTCTTATTCCGGTTGGGCTTCATCTGAGACCATCGAAGCTTCCCGCTTGGGTGCAAGATGGCGGTTTCCATGAAGGGCTCATTCTAAGATTATTAAAATGCATTGATTTGTTATTGCAGGTAATTAATTACACATGAATGAGCAGACGGTTATTAATGCTATATTCCATTAATGCAAATTTCCACAAAGGTCCACAATGGCTATGACTGCTAATACAGATACTACGAAGCTGTAAATACAATTTTGACTTGAAATGGCTTTTTTAGTCTTCTGTGACGTATGTCAAGGAAGGACTTACCTGCTTTTTCTGTCAGACATGATTAAAACGTCAGAGAGAGATGGAAAGTGTAGCAAACAGCAATTCCTGTTACTGAGTTGCTAACCTTTTCTATTTGGGTATTTTAGGCTACATACTTTAAGATATGTTTTTAAGTCACCCGGTGTTCTATATTAGCTTCCTGTAAATATGTATATATGTATAATATGACCCCTTTAAATGTTTCCCCTCTGCATTTTTGGCATTTAGTTAAGCTAATGCTTCTAGAACAGTGTGTCTCTTACAAGCTAGTTCGCAAGCTAGCTTAGCATGACCAGATCTGTTTCGTGTTCTAAATATAGACATATTGAGTTGAAACGTCTGATTGGCTTTTTCATCCAGCACATTTAGGATTGTTTAGGTACCATCTAATAAAGGCTGCTCTTAAAACATTATGTCACAAGAAGGCTTAGAAGTTATCGTCTTCATCTTTTCGAGACATAACGAGCTGTCTCCTCGGACCTGTGAAATGCAGGACGCTTGATGGGGAGCCCAACATTCCACAATCCAGTTTAGGAGTGGAAGTGCAATGTGGCCCGACCCGGCTCATCAGCCCGCGGATGTCTCGGTGAAGGGATGGATCACTTGGGATGGAGTTAAGGTGCATCCCCCTCTCCGGTCCCCCAGTGTCCCGGTCCAAATGTGGGTTACTGGTGCTGCTGGGTGACTGAGGATCAGCACTGAAATATATCGTTGAACTTGACTCTGTGGGGCAAAAATACGGCTCTGGACTGTCGCAGAGCACAGATTTACCCTCTGGTGAGCGGCGCTTGAAGTCCGACGCCGGCGACTCCATTGGGCTCTCCATCTCCAAACTGTCGTCCTCTTCTTCAGGTTGTTCGTTCGACGTGGGTTCACTCACACTTTGAAACTCATCTTTGCAGTCCGAGAGGGGTGCCAGACCCTGACCCTGAGACTCATCCATGGAGACAGCCTCGCAGCTTGCGGCTGCCGTGATCATGGCGCTGTCATTATTCTTGAACTCTTGGTTGTACTCTTCTGTACCCAGTATTGCTGCTGCTCCACTGGCCCCATATGCCCTGTTAATCTTCACCAGGTCTCCGGTTTTCAGGGCCAACCGGATCAACAGCCAATGGTGGTGGTAACAAGGGCAAGAGCTGTTAGGTCTGGCACCGCATAAACCCGGATGTTCTAGTAGGGTTCCTGCAATGCCTGAAAGGGAGAAGCTGCCATGGTTTTGACTGGAGGAAGGTGGCAGGCTTTTATCTCCAAAAGAAATGGAGGACTCTCCTCGTTCAATACATGTGCTGGCCATGTGGTTGTGAGTTGATCCCTGGGAAATCTCTGTTGACTTGGGGTGGAGTAACCGGTAGTATAGGACCAAAGAGGTAGCACCTGGAGAGCACACAGAGAGGCTTTCCTTCAGTACAAATTCTTTCATTAATTTAATTCATTCTGGAGACAAGCTGTAGGATTATTCTCAGTGTGGGTATTTTAGCACTTTATGTAGGTGGAACCCCATTTTTCAGAGATCAGAAAATATTTAAAAACTTCACAATGTACAAGTGCTAAAAATCCCTTGGAGTTCAGTTCAATGTGTTGAATGTGACATTTCAGTAAACCTGGGTAAGGTTGGTTGTCCTTGAGAACTGAATAACCATGCACGATGGACACGAGTGAGTGAAAACACCTAGTATCAAACGGGCTTGAGGTCTCCATGAGGTGACCTTGTGTACAAAATTTCACCTTGATACACAAAGTCTTTGTAGAGATATTGCATACTGAGAGTTTCACAGGCAATGCCCCCTGAAGGTCATAATTACGATCAATGTGCGCCCAACGGTGAACATATCTGAAGTCTACGTGTGGCAATCTTGTGTACCAACTCCAAGTGGACCATGATACAAAATGGCAAGATATCATGTACTCACTGACCACACGGATACAAACAGACGCACTTGCCGAGTCGAACAACTGACCCGCTCTGCTTTTGGTGATGCAGATAATAACAAAACCTCCACCGATTTCCAACACCTAATTACATTGCACATTGTATAATGAATTTCTTGAGGTCTGGTGTGAATTGCACTTCAACAGAATGTCACGCACTAACATCCAAGTTTGTCTTGGCCAACCTTGGGGTAGATAAGTCTGGCAGTTGTATTGGAGACGCGGGGAAGGTTTTGACTGGCATAATTGTTGCTAGTAAACCCCACCCATGTGATCCAGGCTGGATATATTCTCAGGTTTTGCTCATGTGCTTCAGTGATGGCACTCCCGTGGTAATAAAGACTTCAAATTGAAGCAAGGCGTCTGTCTTCCTCTTCTGCGAGTCAGGGCAGTTATTATTATTTTTTTTCTGACAGAGAGTTAATAAACGCCGTGCTAATCATCATGTTTGTGTAAAAACTGCGGCGATCCCTGCTGGCTCGTCTCAGCTGAATCCTATGCAAAGGAGGGCGTGGCTCACCGAGGAGAAAGCTACACAGCACAGCGGCGGGGAGGGTCATGTTGTCCCATGATGCTTCACTGAGGAAGTCAGAGGCAGCCAGTAGCAGAGTGGCATTCTCTATGAGCATGAACTGGAGGAGACAGAAGGTCACACCATTAGTCATCTGCAGACAGCGAGAGGACACAGAGGCGACAACAACTAACTGCACACTTGTTCTGTGTATCTACACAAACTGAGGAGCTGGAATTTCACCCGAAGCCACGCGCCTCACCGCGTAAAAGCAGGCCATGCGAAAGCGCGAAGGTCCGTCTTTGATGTTGAGGAAGAAAAACACATGGACGAGTCCCATGATGCCATTGAAGGCGCGCCAGCACCAGGGGCCGCTGCAGATGTCTGGTTGCTGTGATACCAGCCAGAAGGAAGCAGTGAGCCAGTGGAAACCTGGAGGTCAACACAAAAATAGACTTGGCAGCAGCAGACAAGAATCCTTGTGCAGAATATCAATCTGAAACAGAGGAACCTCTTGATTAAGCGGACACGCAAGCATCACTGCGTCCGACGATGATTGCATCACTTGTTCACTTGAATATAAGTACATAAAAATCAACCTGTTTATTATTATTATGGATCATTTATTTTGAGCAACCAGTGAGCATACGTCACACTGCCATCACCTTGCCTTCACTCTGATTGGCAGTCAATATGTCGCAACGCTCAGCATTTGCATAAAATAGACTTTTCGTGTGTTTTGGCCCCACCTAGTTTATGATATAGCAACCACAAAATGCCCAAACTGACTGAAAATGAATAGCAGCTCTTTGCTTTGCCTCTGTCTCTTACAGCTAATGTGACCAAGGGGTGATGGGGTCCCAGCCATGCTGGACTGCATTGTAAACAATGCCCTCGGAGTGCTCTCTGCTGGACAAATTATGTAAAGACACTATTTCCAACAGCCAAAGTGTTTTTCTGCACAGTTTATTCTGGAAAACAAAAGTTTTCATATTGGCAAAAATAAGTTCAAATTGTGTCATAAAATCTTGGGTGAAATTCAGACCTTAACAGAGGGATCCCAATGTTCTCAATGTTAACTTGAGTAGAGAATATATGACCATGTTTATTAATGGAAGCAAAATGCATTTAGTCCAAAAATGACTGCCAATATAGGCATTGTGAACATATTCAAACATGTTCCCTCCCATTGGGTGATGATTTTAGTTTTTGGTTTGGTTTTCATATGACAAGTCTTTTTTGAGACATAAGCACCTATTTTCATGTCCAAAATGAAGGTCACTGGAGGGTCATGGTGAAAACAAAAGGTCAGATTCAAAGGTATGGCAGCTTTGAAGGAATTACATTAAGAAGATACCACCCCTTTTCAAAAAAACAAACAAACAAACAAAAACCTCAATGTCCCGAAATGAGGTTAATCTGATGATCAAATCAAAATTAAATAAAACGTGCAAACCTATTGATCACCCCGTCCAAATTTAACAAGATTAACAGCATTTTGTGTTGGAATGAGGCAGACGAATAGACCCCAGTGCTATAACTCCCATGATGCATTGTGCTGGGAGTGAATTAGAGGCACAGCGGATGTTAGGGGTGCAATGGATCACATAGCGCATGATTTGGATCGGATCCTGATTTACAGTCATAGATCAAATCATTTTTTGGATTTGCAAAAAAAAAAAAAAAAAAAAAAAGACAGAAGACAAACAAACATTGCCTCCAAGTGACACGCGCCACACATGCCAGAAGTTGGGAACGTCCCCCTGAACAGCTTACTGGTCTCCCAGCCACCTCAGCTTCACCCAGCGAGGTTGGGACGGCACATGGAGGTGTGGCACACATAGTGTCCTCAACCCCTGATATTTCAGAGTGATTCTTTCCGTGCTTGGACCCCAGTGTGCATGTCTCCAGCAACACAGCACAGGCTGTCTGCTTTAAACATGCTCTGATCACGTGAATGCAGCTGCTTTGATTTCTCTATAACTCTGCCATTATAACTTTAGGAGTCATTCACCTTGATAATGAATCTGTATTTTATGCTAGTCTGTAAACGCCACACAATCAATGTTCGGTTTGTATGCATGCTGAACTGTGGGTAGGTGAGGCGGTCGGTACAGATCACAGACTGGAACTGGACGTTGCCATTACAGACCTGAACAGTCAATGCCAGCTGTGTGGAAACATCATCCTGGCACTGATCACCTACCTGTCGATGGCAAATATGTTCAAAATTCAGGCATGTGTCCAAACTGTGCTCATGAAAATACTGAATTTGGAAGGATGAGGTCGACCTAAATATGTCACCAAGAATTTCAGTGGGAAAATTCATTATTTTTTTTGGAACTCTTTACTATTAAATGAGGGATTTTAGATTCAGTACTGGAAGTGAAAATTTAAATATTGGCTGCGATTTCTATCAATTTAGCATACAGAGTGCTGAAAATAATAAAACTTCCTGCTTACCCACCACGCCGCAGACCCACCAGTTAAACACCCTGGCGAAGAACGTGAGGCAGGTCACCCTGGCTCCCAGCATGCCCGCTCGCCACACCAGCTGGCACAGCAGAGCAGCCGGTGGCATGGCCAGGTGTCCCGGTCGGATGAGGCAGCAGGCTCGGCTGTACAGCACCAGGGCCCAGGAAACGGACAGCAGGCACAGACCACAGCAGTACGCCACTGAACAGAAAGATGGACAGTACGAAATGTCTTGACGATGCATTAAATACTACATTTATAGAGTAAGCGGCACAAAGACCAGCTCACCTGGGGACATGATGCCCACATCAGTAGACATCACGACATACGCCTGCAGCAGGCTCTGAGGCAGCGTGAGGACGAGGGCCTCCATCAGCCAAAGAGCGGCGACATCCGCCTGTTGCATGACGGCGAAGGCGAGCTCAGCCACTGAGCTGTGTGTGTGCAACACAGACCTCATGCATTCCCACAGCCTGTCACAAGAGGGCAGCACAGACGTCAGAAAAGCATCTCCTTGTGATATTGACCTGTCCAGCATTTATACTTGAGGTAATAATCCAAACAAAAGCTGCTTATTAGCCCAAATATTCGTGTGGCGGACAATCTCGCCTTTTGAAGATGCCCAGGTGCAGCACGTGTATGACAGAGAGGAAGCAGCGCCTGTCATCGCCGTCGTCGTAGTACCACTTCAGACTTAACAGCTGAACCGCCATCCCTGGTACAAAGAGGCCAAGGGTGAGCCCCACCCACTGCGTCTCCTCGTTCCAAAGGTAAAAACCTATGCAGTAGATCACTAATGCACACAAACAATGGAGGATCAAACATATTATTGATCACCAGATGAATCCCTGTGGCCAAAGAAGCAAAAACATGAAGGTCTGGTGAGAATATAATGCAACCTGACCACGAGATGATACTACAACCTACACACTGCAGATTTAAAAATACGACGAAGAAGAAAAAACTGCATTTTTGTGTTATACTGCAGCTTCCTGTATCAGATCTGTTAATACATGGCTTCTTATCAGGGATCAGTTAATCTGCCAATTTCTTTCTGTGTGACTCATCAACTCCCCTGTGGAGAACTTTACTAATGCTGTAATTTTATCTGCTGGGAACAGAAATACCTGCTGAAGGCAAAGTCGCTGTGCACATCCAGTCACCTTGTGTCCTTGACATTGGCTCTGAGCTGCTACACGGCGCGGAACATGGTGTTAAATACAGATCGGATGTTGTGTGTCTGTAAGACAATGTTTGCAACCTTGTTTCACTGAAATTTGGTGGTTGTTTTCACGTTGAGCAAATTATATTTTGAGGCAGTTGCTTGTTCTGGATTATTTAAAATTTGGTTTGATTATATATATATATATATATATATATATGTGCGTGTGTGTGTGTGTGTGTGTGTATGTATGAACAAAACTACAAAAAAATTATTAAATTCAACACATTTAATGAAATTAATATTCACATGCATTAATTTAGAATTGCAATTATGGAGATAAATTTACATATACCTTGGCAAATAAATTTCAAGCTACTATCAAAAGAAAACTGATTTTTACTATTATTATGTAGTGTTAAAATGCTGTCATTGGAATCTATTTGAAATCTTATGCCAAAGTTGTTGTATAGTTGAATAGAAAATACTGTTCTGCACATGCTGGTATAAAATCTTCATCAAATGTGCAAACACTTTGAATATAATGGTGCATGAAAGTGCTATTACGCTGAACTTGGAATAACCTGTCATCACATTTCAGTAATTTGTGAAAAAACTGTCATAGAATATAAGCAACAGCGGCCTCCAGTGGCTACAAGAAGCAAGTCATAAGTCTTCAAAAGCAACTTGACAGTGTGTCACACTAAATATTACTTAAAAATAGAAATACTGTTATTTTATTTCAACAGATTCAATTCTCTGCATGTGCGGCCCTGGAATTTCAATAAATATTTGTAGAAAATTTCCATTTACCTTGTCGTTGCTTGGCGGTGGCATGATTCAGTTTCTGCCAATGAACGCTTTATGTCTGAAGCAATTGGATTACAGATTTGACGGCCATGTTGTACTGATTTGTGCATGTGTGCTAACAAGCTAGCATGTGCACATAAGCGTATTAACTTGTATTATACTATGTTCAGAAACCTCTTTGAAGCTCGGAAAGACCCAACATAAAAAAAACCCTACTTCTGGAAACAGTGCATTCATGAGATTACCTCAATCAATTAATTAGCCTACCACATTAGAGCTAGGCCAGGGGTGGCCAAGTTCGGTCCTCGAGAGCCACATTCCTGACACTCTTAGTTGTCTCTCTGCTCCAACACACCTGAATCGGAGCAGAGCGACAACTAAGAGTGTCAGGAATGTGGCTCTCGAGGACCGAACTTGGCCACCCCTGCTGAGCTAGGCTAACATTATCTTTTGGAAAAAAATGAATTCATCAAAGACATTTTTGCTGATGTGTGGTGCTAACTTATGTAATTGCACGTAGACTGTGAATATATTACATATAGCAATAATGTCTAGTTAAAATTTCATTTTAAAGATGCATTTTCAACATTAGTAACATTGTTGTCTAACCAGTTGACAATGTGGCTGCCTTAGCTAATGACGTCAACTTGGATACCTCAGGTTGCTCAATTTCCTGATGACTTTCTGAGTGAAACTCTGGCCCAACAAAGCATTCAAGGTATTTTTCCCGAGCTAGAAGTTGAAATCTCCGACTTTCCCCTGGTTTTGAATGCAGCATAATGTTAATACAGGCAACATAATAGCAGGGCTATTATTTTGCTTGTTATAAGACACCAACATAGCCCAAAATATGAGGTTCGCCGATCTTCACCTGTATCTATCAGAACCCAGCATTTCATAGCTGAATATGCTGTGGTTTTTATGAAATCATTCATAGAAAATTTGCAGACTCATTCACTGACTGTGAATCCCGTCTTTGCTGTGCTACCACAGAGGAAAAAATGTCAAAGGCGAAGTGAGCAGTCAGCACCTTGATGGCTAATATTTTATTTTGCCTAAGATCGTAAAATAAAATAAAAAAATTTTAAAAAGTGAACTGGTCCTTTAAGGCAGTTAGCTCAAACTGTTAGCACGGAGTTAATTTATCAGGCTTGACCTGTGATTAACAGCAACGTTTTGTGGAGATACAAGAGAAAAAAACAATCCGGTTTGTATATAAATTTTTAGTATAAAACGGATAACCTATTGGAGAACAATTTAAATTCCAGGTTCGCTAATTTTTTCAGTAAAAGCTGCCAAACAGCACCACCTCGCGGCGTGGCTGTGCAACTGCACGCTTCGTTCATTCGAGGTGAACGAAAACAAGCCCATCTCACGCGCACGCGCACACGCACACATTTCACAGGTCGGCCCACTTACGAGCGCCCCGTTCGGCCACGATAACCAGCGCCGACGCGCCGAGCAGCAGCGCCTGACAGCCGGCGACCCAGCGGCCGCTCCGCCGGCCCGCCGCCCCGGGAGCGTTCATCACGGCGCCGCGCAGCAGACCGGGGATATTTTCCTCAGCATCGTTCACCCTGCGTGGGTGCACCGCTCCGCGCTCCCACTCTACATCCACCGCCTTCCCCACACACCCAACTCCACAGTACAAAAAAAAAAAAAGACACGTGACGTCACTACGTGTTTTTAAAGGAGCATTCCGTCTTTACCAACATTTTGCATTACCCCATTGTTTTCACAAAACAATTAAAATAATTGTCTCGTTACCTCAAGAAAATGAAATTTTGTTTTCTGGAGAGAACTCGAGAATTTCTCAAGCACAATTTGCAGATGCAGATTCATATCAGATAGAGATGTTTACAGGCGTCGCAAGGTCGGGGTGCTTCTCCTCTGCTGCGGCGAACTCAGCCGTGTTTGTAGCAGACGGACCAACCTGGAAGTCAACAAAACTGTCACGAGTTGGAGGTGTTTCTTATAGTGCCGTTGCCACTATGACCATGAAGATCGTTGACTCGCATAAAACGACTAATCTACAAGTTTAGCCTTTGATGTGTAATGGAGATTAGGCGGAAAATGTTGGGCGACTAACCTTAGTCGACTACATAAACTAAGTAGACTAAAAGATTAGACTGCTTTATGAAACCGGTGTTGCAGACTGAATGGTCCCCCTAAAAAAATCTGTCCCCCTTTTGCATCTGTGCATGCGTCATTTCGGACCACAGCAGCACGTCTGAGACAGTCTCCTCACCCAAAGCAATCAAAAGGATTAATGTGATTATTAGCCATCAGATGATAAAGGTAAAACCTCTTAAATCATTCTAAAGTCAGTTTTAAGCAGAAATGAGGCGTTTTAAGCAGAAAAAAGGCAAAATTCCGTGACGCCTTGAAATGTCTGAAGCGCAGTGAACGCATCAGCTAGCAGCTCAATTAGCCGCAGCATTCCGCCACCTTTTATGATGAAATAATGTTGAATTTATGTTGAAATGATTGTTGTACAAAAGGTTCAGATATCTGTTGCGGAGATAGATGATTACTGGAGGGAAGTTTGAAGCAGAAACGAGATGATAATCTGTAAACCTTGTCACCAGGGGGAACTGATTTTTAGGGGGACCATTCGGTCGGCAGTGATGCCGGTAACGCGTTTAGTAACGCGTTACTCTAATCTGACCACTTTTTTTTAGTAACGAGTAATCTAACACGTTAATCTTTCCAAATCAGTAATCAGATTAAAGTTACTTCTCCAAGTCACTGTGCGTTACTATTATTTTTCATTGTGGGTCGATAGCAGCATTAAAGTTGGTCCGTGGGCAGGAGGTCGGGGTTCGACTGAATTGCCCACTTTAAGCGAGCTGTGAGCTTTTCATCCGCGGTTTTTTGCAGCTGCTCGACTCGTCCTCCCCTCTTAAAGCGCGGTGACAACAGCACACCTGCACTGAGCTTTACAAAGACATTTTTGGGTGATTCTTAGACTACGGGCACTTTTATGTCCCTTGATCATATTTTATGAAAAAAAGAAAAAAGGGGAAATTTCACACTTTTATAGTTATCTTTACAATGAAAGTGTTTGAAGAAATTTGTCCTAGTAGTCTATGATGACTTTTTCACCTTTTTTCAGCATCATTATATGCAAATATTGCCGTTTTGTGCTTGTCCCACACCCAGACTTATGATCTTCAATGATAAAAATGAATAGTAAACAAACGTTTTTTCTAATGTTTTAAAATATCTCTGAATAAAATCTCAGTAAAATAATCAAAACATAATTGGGGTATTCAATGTCATACAACTGTTGTGATTTTTGTTAAACAAAATGTAGTTGTCCCACACTATTGCCGTAATTTCCACCACAACAATAATGTCCCTTTAAAAAGTTTGTATGAAAGATTATGTGGGTAGTTTCTATGGAGATAAACAATAACATCAGAGCACATGTATATAGCGCCAAATCACAACAAACAGTTGCCCCAAGGCACTTTATATTGTAAGGCAATGGTGTGGTGGAAATTACATTTACAAGGCCAATAGTGCCCGTAGTTAAAGAATCACCCTTTTATGCTTTTTTCCTCCTTTATTTAGAATTCTGAGCTGAGCCGCTCCGTATCTGCTGCTAAAAACAGCGACGCGTCAACAACTAACACTATTTTCCACTCAAATACACCTAAACTGTCTTTCTGAGGACCACATGATGTGAAAACGCAATAAAACTTTCTTACCTGTAAATCTGGTCATGTTTTCTGCATAAATAAATGTTATCCATTCTTTGTGCTCAAATGCCAAAGCAGGGGCGAATCCAGATGGAATGGGGCATGGGGCAAGGATGTGCCCCCCTCCCCCACAACACCCCTAGATTAAAGGTCCAGTTTTGAAGCCGTTTTTTACTACAACTACTAATATTGCTTAAAATAATAATAATTTCGACAAGTAAAATGTTTAGAGATAATTTAAATGTTAGAAAAATGTTAGAATTTAATAGTTACATTTATAAACAATGTAGGTTCAAAATTGCAAGTTTTACTGTTACAGTGCTGTCAACAGTTAAATATGAGGTCAAGAGAGAGGTCTTTATTTTACTTTTTATAAAACAAGTATTTATTTTCATTGAAATCAAGAAAGAGTGACTATAAAGTGAGTTTTGGCAAAACAGGTATCATTGTCATGTTGAGGTGGCAGAGGGTTGTTGTCGGCAGCTGGGAAAAGTAACTAAAAAAGTAACTAGTAATCTAACTTAGTTACTTTTACAATTGAGTAATCAGTAAAGTAACTAAGTTACTTTTTCAAGGAGTAATCAGTAATCAGTAATTGGATTACTTTTTCAAAGTAACTGTGGCAACACCGTTGGTCGGTGACACGGTTTCATAAAGCAGTCTAATCTTTTAGTCTACTTAGCTTACGTAGTCGACTAAAAGGTTATAGTCGCCCAACATTATCTGTCTAATCTCTGTTTCACATTAAAAGGCTAAACTTGTAGATTAGCCGTTTTATGCTAGTCGACGATCATCATGGTCATAGCAGCAACGGCACTACAAGAAAGTCTCTCCTTCCTTTATCCTCCATGAAGTGTTGGTACACGATACCCGCCTTTTTTGAGGTAAGACACTGAAGTTTTGTCGACTGAAATAAGATTAGCCTCCTCTGTAGCAAGCTAAAAACTTCAGTCGGCTAACACAAAACTTTAGCCAACTAAGCGCTTTATGCAACAACTAATGTCAAAAAATTAGTCAACTAAGTGAGTTTAGTTGACTAAACACGATTAGAGTACTTTATGAAACTGGTGCTTTGCCAACTAAGAGCTTAGCTGGATTTTTTTTCTATGACAGTGGAATCATTGTCACATTATCTTGGAAAAAAAATGTAAATTTGTTTTACAGACAAAGGAATAGGAATTAAGTTGTTTCAAAATTTATCTCAAGAAACAACTTAGTTTTATACGGAGACAGTGAGTGGAATGATTCACTCATTATCCTGAGAAAATTCCACAACACTGTAATGTCCCTTTAAACAGTTTGTATGAAAGATTGTTTGGGTAGTTTCTATGGAGATAAACAGATGTCACTGTTTATCTCCACAGTGTTGTGGTGGAAATTACGGCAATAGTGTGGGACAACTACATTTTGTTTAAAAAAATCACAACAGTTGTATGACATTGAATACCCCAATTATGTTTTGATTATTTTACTGATATTTTATTCAGAGATATTTTAAAACATTAGAAAAAACGTTTCTTTACCATTCATTTTTATCATTGAAGATCAAAAGTCTGGGTGTGGGACAAGCACAAAACGGCAATATTTGTATATAATGATGCTGAAAAAAGGCGAAAAAGTTATCATAGACTACAAGAACAAATTTCTTAACACACTTTCATTGTAAAGATAACTATAAAAGTGTGAAACTTCCCCTTTTTTTTCTGTTTTTCATACAATATGATCAAAGGACATAATAAGTGCCGTAGTCTAAGAATCACCCTTAAGTTGGTTCAACTATTCTCTTTTTTCAGTGTACTTTGAAAATGTTAATGGCTTTATTTTAATATTATAAATAAGTTGAGTGAAACCATTTTGCTGCTACTTCTGCATCTACAGACTCTTGTAAAAGTTGAAAGGTCAGCATGAGGCTCTCGCCAGACTGGTCACAGGCAAGTTTCCTGGGAGGTTAAAAACAAAATCGGCAGGTCTTATTGTGGCAGGCAGTATATCCAATAAATGTACTAAACGGTATCATTCCTGAATAGTATCGTAGCCCATGTATCTAGATATGTATCAGATTTACATATTCATAAATGTCTCCAGTTTAGTTTCAGTGTAATTTTAATACATTGTTACAGTATTTTCTGGTTTCGAAGTCTTGACTGTTTCACTGGTATTTTAATGTAATGCATAAGTTTACTTCTTTGTATAAAAATTTGCTACTTTTGTAATTTCTATAATTCTGTAAAGTTGTGCAAAAATACTCGGCACCTTCACAGAAAAAAACAATAAATACAGTATTATTGCACATGTATGAAGAATTCTTCGCTACTTTTCTTGAATTTTTTGCCCCGCCCCCACAATAAAATTTCGATGTTATTAATTTTTTTCCTCCATTCACTGTAAATAAGCTTGATTTGAAGTTACTGGTGTAGTTACAATTAAAGAGATAAAAAAAAAACAAAAAAAACAATTGTTGACCCATCCGTTGTTGGTTTATTGTCTGTCATGTCATTAATATTGAAACTAAGATGCAATCCATGTTGGTTTATTCCCCCCAAAAATACACACTGGAAAAACACAGAATAGCAAACTTACTTTATGCATGTTCAAAACAGATAGAAAGCAGAAAACACACTCAATAATGCAGATACATCTTTCACAACTTAAGAAATTAGATTAATATTAGATAAGTAATAAATTAACATTACATCAGATCAGTCGGTTCACTGGTTCCAGCCCGTGCTGCTAAAGTTGTGTCTCTAAAATAGAAACAAGGTGATCGGTGATTTCGATAAGGCTTTAATTTAAAAGGGGCGCTAACAAACAGCTGCTTAGTTGATCAGTAGACATTATATGGCTCTGTTCTAGGGCTCTGATATACAGCCAGACTCTAGCTTGATGTTGGTTGGACACAGAGGTATCAAACCGCCGTGACGTGGTTGGCTGGAAGCATAGTTTTTCACTGGTTTCTTAATGCTGATGAGTTCCAAAGATGCACTCTCCCCTCTGGCTCCATCCTGATGGCCAGAAGTGTGTCTTTCTATACTCTGTAGGAAGTCAAACACATTCCCCTTGTCCATTTTGATGTCCGCAGCGATGACGTCAAGCTTCTCCGCTGCCTCGCTCATGTCAAACCTCTCAATTTCAGAATTGGCCTGATGTAGCTCCTCCGGATCTTGTCCCGGGGAAGCCGAGGAGGAAACAGGGCAGAAGCCTTGAAGGTGCACCTGGAGGCTGCAGTGGTGGAGGTAGGCGCAGGGACAGTGAGGACACCGATGAGGTTGTTCTCCAGTGTGGAGGCATTTGTGAAGCTTCAGGTGGATGAACTGGGTAAAGCGAGCTGGACATAACTTGCACGGGTAAGGTCTCTCACCTGAGTGTAGCCGCTGGTGGGTCTTCAAGTTACTAGTGCTACTGAACCGTTTATGGCACACCTGTGTCAATAGAGAACCAAGGACACTAAGTTTTAGACACTTTTTTGGTCTAATCTAATACCATTGCACTTATTGTCTTGATGCACTAAAATTATGAAAATCAGTGTTAGGACAACGGGTCAGACCTGACAAGATATAGTTGGTTGGTCAGGTAACAAATGTACTGGCACTGGGCACTGCCACATGGCACTGTCCTGGGTCCCAAATGGCAACCAACCAGGGAGGCCAGTGGACTATCCTTAGTGCCCAACGGTTGCCATCTATTTGCCACGGTCAGGTGATACCTGAGCGCCCTCTTGGTTTCAGTCTGCTGTTGGGATCCTCAGCATTAATGCCTCTGTGTGCTGAATACTCAGCAAAACCTACAGTACTGCCATTATATCATAATTGTTGTTCCCTCAAGATGCAAGTACAATGTCTAATCTGTGACTTCTTGAGTATCAGCTCAGTTGGCACAAAGTAATTCCAGTGGTACCTAAGGATACTCCAGAGAGAAGTGGCACCACAGGCATTAAGTTTGTTCTTTTAAGTCAGTGGTTAATGTCGAGGTCTCAAACCTTACATTAAGACCGTAACCCCAGGGCCCAGTTTCATACAGCAGTCTAATCTTTCAGTCTGCTACACTTACTTAGTCGACTACAGTTAATCACCCAACATTATCCGTCTAATCACCGTTTCACATTGACGATTAAATTTGGAGATTAGCGGTCTTACCTTAGTCAATGGTTTTCAGAGGCATGACGGCCCCAAAGCGTGACAATTTTATTTACTTCCGGGTTGGTCGTTATCATGAACTATGTCACTTTTTTATTAACAATTACGGACCCTAACAGCGGAATAACTTGCTTAGCTCTTAGCTTAGCAGTTTCACTCTTCAGTTTCTTCTTGGACACTTCAATCAAGCCTTTTTGTACACACAACGTTGCTCAGCATAACAGCGACGCCCAGTGGCTTGTGTGAGAACTGTCACAAACACATTGTGACAGTCGTCTGCTACAACCATGGCCAAAAGCAGAGGAAGCTCTTTTTTTCGACAAATACAACGTAGGGGTGCTTTTGAGTGTTCCATCAAGTACTGGTACATGATAGCCACCAGTTATTGAGGTAAGACTGAAATTTTGTCAACTAAAATAAGATTAGCCTCCTCTGTACCAGGCTAAACACTTTAGTCGGGTGATGTGAAACTTTATCCAATTAAGTACTTTGTGCAACAACTAACGTCAAAAAAATTAGTCAACTAAGTGAGTTTATTCAACTAAGATTAGACTGCTTTATGAAACTGGGCCACACTGTAAAACTCAATGAGTTAGTTGAACTCAAACCATTTGAGGAAACCGATTGCCTTAAACCATTTGAGTTTGCCAACTTCGATAAAATAATTTTCAAAAATGTAATCGTTAAAGTTTTAGTAACTTAACAATTTATCGTTAATTAAACTTATGTAAATTCAGTTTATGTTTTTCAAAAAAATGTGACAAATAAATTTCTGCCTAAAAAATTTGCATTACATTTTGGATTAGATTTTTTTGATGCAGTCTTTGGTTTACTTGTTGACTCTGCGTTGTGTTGTTATGACTTCGCCCATTTGCTCCCCTCAGGACGCGAACTTACGATCTCCGGCATGTAAGTCGGACTCTTTAACCAGAAGGCTAAAACCCAGGGCTCTGGCCTTGTGACCAGAGAATTCTTTTGAGTTTTCAATTAGTTTAATTAATGGAAATAAGTGACTATAACTTTTTTCAAAGTTTGTGTTCCATTAACTTAATTATTGTATTAAAATGGAGTGTTCGGTTTAACAGTGCAGTACTCTAAAGACATGAACCTTTGGTCCCCTGCAAAGGAATTGGCTTTGCCGTATATGTTTGCATATGCTCCATCGACATCATGACTCTAATAAGCTCCTCCTAGAGGTCTGTCAACCTCATGGTTAGATATTGCTTAGGGTATAATCGTCAAATACACCTTGCAGTACAGTGGGACCCAGATCGGTCAGGTAGAGACTGCAATAAATCCTGATTTGCACAATTTTGACACAAATTGGATTTCCAATGAATGGTTCCAGATTACACTAAATAAGTAAAAATAATTTCCAGAATAACATCAGAGTTTTTCATTGCAAGTTTTGTACAGTATCTATGCAGTATGTAGGCCATACCTTGCATTCGTGCGGTTTCTCTCCGGTATGAACCAGGTAGTGTTTTTGCAGGTGGGCAAGCTGTGTGAAGTTCTTACTGCAGGTTTGACATCTAAAGGGCCGCTCTCCACTGTGTACACGCAGATGTACCTGAGGATAGAAGGTCAGAGATAAGTGTTGGAATTCTGTCAAACTCAACGCAAACAAAAAGTATTTGGCAAGTGTAACACTTCTTCTATGGATGTGTCCCAATTCAAGGGCTACATCCTTCTGCGTCCTACAGAGATGAAGCCGTCCAAGACCATGGAGGCCAAACCAACTGGTCTGAAATCAGACAGCCCAGCCCACAGAGCATTTTGTTATTGCATTACCTTTTCCCGCCTTGTCACCCCACTATGATGTATGCGGTTGACGAATGCAACCTTAGAAGGATGCGGCCCCTGAATTGAGACATGGCCTGAATTGAGACATGGCCTACATTTGACTATTTTAGCAGCCTTATTTAATCCACAACTAACCTTGAGGTTGGACAGCTGCCCAAAGACCTTCCCACAGATGTTGCACTCATACCGGATTTTTCCATTCTGCCTGGTGAGAGGGTAGTTCAAGGTCTTGTAACCAATGACCTGTCCTTCTCCTTTTGTCTTTCCGAGGTCAGCTGCCTCCTTAGTAATTGTCTGTGTAGCAGAGGTGGGTTTGGATGGAAGACCTTCTGGGGAGGCAGCCATGCCCATTGGAGGTGAGCTTCCTCTCGGAGTAAGAGAGCATAGCGCTTCCCGGAGGGAGGCGATGACGGATGAGGCACTCGATGTGGCAGGTATAGGCAGACTTGCTTGGAGATTGCTGGGAGGATGGTGCACGAAATCTCTGGGGAGATCATCAGATGGCACACCACTGGGACTACTGAGGTAGTGCGTCCGTTTGGACGCGAGGTCAGTTTTGTCTTTTTGCTCGGTGGCTGGTGAAAAAACGAGGTTTTGCTTTGTACTGGATAGTGGAAATGTCAAGCTTCTGTGTCTGTTCGGCAAAAGATGTAAGATAGGTGTGTAGCTCTCGAAAGGCAGCAAAGGAGACGAGAGTGTCAAGTGAGGTTTTTGCCGATCGTACAACAGGTTGGAGTGAGGTAGACTGCTGCTAAGGCCAAGTGGGTAGTGAGGCAGGAAATAAGGAGTGTGCCCCAGAGTAGGATGAACACAGTCAAGCATGCAAGGCTCTTGGTAAGATTTGACTACAAGAGGCCCTTGATTTTGCTGAAAAGTAAAACGCAAACTCGAGGGGTGAGGACCACTCAAAGCCGCTGTTTTGGCAGCTGGAGGGCCGCAAGGTGGCAGATGTGCATATCTTTTGTCGTGCAGCGATTCTGAGTGGGGCTGGATTGGATAGACGACACCGGGACACAACGGGAAAGCGGGGAGGTTGGTCTGAGACAGGGTACTGTCCAGATGTCGAGAGCAGGCAGTCTGGGACTTGGTTGGGTCTTCCCGGAGGATTTCAGAGACGGTGTGCCCTCGTTTCCCTGTAGTCTTCTTCTGAGCTTGACTCTGTTCTGTGAAACAAAGATGCGCAACAAAAGAGGACTGAATTATTTACCAACATAAGTCTAATACTGCATTACAGGAGCGTCATCATCTAATTCAGCATCATATACACTCGACTGGATGTCATTAGACACCGTTGAGCTCTTTGTTGAAGACACGTTGCATCTTATCGCATACTTTTAAAGCTACCTCCTCTAGTCCAACGTGTTGCTTTGTGCTTTGATGATAAGATCATAGTTTGTCATTTTATCAGGTGCCTGTGTGTCTTTAAATGCCATCTGTAGTCTACCACACCTGCTTTGGCACAATAAAAGTAGATACCAGAGAAGAAACAATGTTACCTGATCACAGTACAGATAGAATAGAAGTAGGATAGTTAGTGCGTACAGTATGTGCTGTATAGTGACATGTGCGCTATAAATATCTGCTGTCTGCAAGACTAACTGATGACGCATAGATTTGCCCAGACTGTAAGACATGAATAATTCTTTTAAAAAAAAAAACACTGCTAGAGAGTTAAGCACCTGTTAGTACTTTATGATGACATTAAATACCAAACCAAGTGCATATTCAGTTGCACGTTCTTGCATCTTGTAAATCACCAAAAAAAAAAAAAAAAAAAAAAAAAAACATATGACGTTAAAATTAGAGCCCAACCAATATGGATTTTTATTTTTTATTTATTATTTTTTCGGGGAGCCGATACCGATATTATGGCGTAACAAAATTTTCAATAGCATATATCTGCCGATAAATTCCTAACATTTTGTTATCAAACCTTTACATGTATGAATTTTACCGTTAAGTTTTATTCACGATGCCAGCAAAAAAAATGTTCGTGGACTGAAAGTTAGCAAAACTAAATTTAGCAGATGCTAAGTGGTCTGCTGATTGTTTTCAAAATTAGCTGAAAACCTAACAATAAAGTTAGCTATGCTAATTAGCGGTTAGCAGATTAGCAGAATTGTGCCCACCACTGCTTATGATAAAGAAACAAATTTGAAGCTTGATGTTTTACAGCGTAAACATCAACTTTATTCTAAATAGCTGTAAATATAACCAACAACCAACCAACGTACACCACACTGCCTTCACTTGGATTGGCAGTTGCCATGTCACATCGCTCAGTATTTGCATGAAACAGATGTCTATTTTGGCCCTGTTTAGCTGGCAACATATCGACTGTTTGTCTCTTATTGCTGTAAAACACAAAAATGAATGGCAGCTGGTTGCTTTGCCTCAGTCTCTTGAAGCTAATGTGGCCTAACTATGTAATGACACCATTTCCAAAAACCATTGTTGGTTTGTCGAAATGAAAGGCTCACGTCAGCTGACATTATCGGCCAATCAATGACAGTATCAATCGGGCTTCAGTTAAAAATATTACGATGTACCAGATCAATCCAAAAACAAGTTTGTTTTGCTTTGGTAATACCATTAGACCTGTATTCCATCTACTGGATGGTTGGTGGATGATGGAAATTAGGAGCAGGTGTGGCTGAGTATAGACGCAGTTTTTGTTGCCACCTGCTGGTAGCTTTTGTTGTCACCTGCTGGACACATTTGGGCTTGTTGCTGGGAATAATGTAGTCATAGTCATTACATGCATGCTGGAAATTATGAGTAGGTGTGGTTGAAGTTACAGGTAGCTTGAAATGAGCTGTGCTAACAGCTGTTTTGACTGTGGAAGTAGCACAAACACTGTGTTGTAATTCATTCATTCAGGCGTAAAACCTGTGCCAAATATCAATGCGGATCTGGTTATAGCCGCTGTGGCGACTCCGAACACAAAAACGGGAGCAGCCGAATAGACAACCATAAAATTCAGAAGCAGTGGCATCAACAGCCACAGCTACTTAAGCTAGCATCCTCCTCAATGTTGTGCATTTAAGGCTGGTATGATTTTTACATTGCCTTCTGGAAAGTTACAATTTGGGTAGATTTTTAAATTGAATTTGAGAGGTTTTGAAGTTTGACTGAGCAGAAAATTGTAAGTCTAATGTAGCAACACTGGAGGGAAGCACAGTTCTGAACTGCGGAGTAGCGTTAGCTTCTCCGTGAGCAGCTCCTTCATCGCTGTGGTTACACAAATGTCTTCAAAATGTAAAACTATACACCTACAGGAACCACTTTTAAAATGTAAGTAATAATTTTGTCAATTGATATACAAGCACACACCCACAACCAACTGACAATTGGAGTGCGGTTCTGACTCCGCGAGCTACTATTAGAGGCGGGTTAGCAAACAATTATGGTGTTATGCAACGGGAGAGGTTCATTTATTGTGAAATTACATTTGATTATGCAATATGCTATGATTCCAAACTATGAAACACTAAAAAGTAGTATCAAATACAGACACAAGATTATGATTTTTCAAATTCGAGTAACTTTAACTTTCCATTACATTCAGCAACTGGTTAGATTTATGGAATCTGGTACCAAATGTGTATTTTATACCAGCAAATCATTCTGCTGTACACACAGGAAGTCAAGAAGAGAGATTCTTCTTCACTGACTTCCTCCAGAACAGACAACGGACAAGAGCTGACAAACACAGGAAGACAAAATACAGAAATATACATGTGCATTTCACCTACAGACACAATTAAGACGAAGAAGCACCAATACTGAGCGCGGCTCTTATCTCCTGCGCATTACCCTCCCCCTGCACCATCACCACTCCTGAGAGGCCAGTCCTCGGAAAGCAAACAGCCGACACTCAGTGAGATATCAATCTGTCAGCGGGTCGTCTTGTCAGGAAGTTCAAGTAGTCACTGGAGAGCTTCCTACCTTTCTTTCTCCTTAAGAGCCAAATAAATAAGGGGAGTCGTGCCAAAATGCTGTCAGCACCTCGAGCAGGCCGGTGCGCCTCTGGGCGTGCGCGTGACAGGATTAGTATTTTGGTGTCTGCATTCAGTTTCATTGTAAAAACAAATGCAGAGTGGGTGAATGAGTTGTGAGTCCGCATGGGATATTTTTTTTCTAAAAAAATGGGAAACTGAAACATGCCCTAAATTGGTCTCATCTTACCAAGGGACTATGACTGCACCTGTATTCTGGGCTCCTGTTGTCCCCCAATCCCCTTTCAACAATGGGCTGTGGGTGTGACTTGTTAAACACCCACACAAAACGTTTGTAAGTCGGTAAACGCTTTGAGTGGAAGCCTTCTGTAGTGGACTGGCTGCATGCCTTGGAATCCCTAAGTAGCAAGGTGACATCTTGAATGAAGTATGTTCCTATTAGCTAGGAACATATTAGCTTGTAGCTAGTAGCCAAGCTGGTAGGAACATAGTTCAGTCAAGATCTCACTTTGCCACACATCCTTTGCTTTTCATTGGTGGATCAGTGTAGGTATCAAAACCTATGACCAACACATTGCCTTTGTAACCATTACACCATCAGTGGACCAATATCGCCACTCAGAACCAGCTCTAGCCATTTTGGTGCCCTAGGAGAGATGATCATACCTAAATATCATAAGTGGAAATGTGCTATGGTCCGTGAATACTTTGTACTTGTATTTGGTACCAAAGGGCCTATATAGAAATAGAATGTTCAAATAAGACAACATAAAACTATAATGTAGCACTAAAATCTTATCCAAATCCAGTTTCCCTGTCTGGCGCTGTGCAGATCCGTTATGAATACTGACATCGCGTGAAACCTCTCTGAGTAGGATTTCTTCTCTATATATCTTTAATTCCAACAGTCATTTTTTAAAATAATACACTATGTACTTAGGGTATAGTGTATGAAACTCTGGGATTTTGGGAAAAATTACTTTGTTCTTATATATTACAAATAGGAACCTGATTATGATGATGATGATGGTGATGATAAGTGGTTAGTGTGCTTGGTTTCAGTGTGGGAGGTCCCCGGTTTAATCCCTTTGGTACCACTCTGTAAACATACTTATTTGTTCTCTGAAGTTAAATATTTTAACATGGGGGTCTATGGGGAGTGACCCAAGAGGCCATTCAAGGAACTGCAAGATTTAGGTTGGCTTCATTTCCATGTTTGCTTCATTATTCAGTATTGAAGGTTAGGACTTGGTCTTATTTAGGCCCTGATGCCCATTGGTGCTTGAACCCCAGATTCCGTAACCTGAAATGAATGAGAGTCTATGACTCATTGGGTGGGATGCTAGTCCATCACACGTTACTTTCCCAACCCAAGCCACTACCCATTTACAGCTGGGTGGACTGAGTGAATACAGATGAACTGTCTTGACCAAAAAGACAGACCGGGGATCAAACACAGGTCTACATATTGGGCGAGATCCATCAAGGTTCTTGATCTGCTCTATTGGATAACCTTCAAATTTCTCCCCAAAGCTTCTCCTCAACCTAAGCCAGTGTACACCACTAGGTTCTAAATGGATTCAGCTACCTAGATAACAAACTTACCAATATTGTCAATAACCAGCTGACCCAGTGGAGGATAGTTACAGCGCTGTGCAAATTCAGGACAGTACCACACCAGAAGTTCCTGGCCAGGTTGAAGGGGTTTGATGGTGTAGAAGTAAATGTCAAGGCCATTCTGGCACGCAACCAGGTTCTGTTCCTCCACAGCACAGGCTGGGTTGACGTAACGCATCCAGTTGCTCCGCTCTTCATTTAAACCATCCAGGATGTGGTGTAAGCGGCCCTCTGAGAAGACCTATGGGGGTAAGGAAATCACATGATGACTATGTCAGATCTACACTGTGGACATCAGTGACTGTTAAACTGTGCTGTCATGAATTTCCGTATGCTGGTAAATTCTGTGCGGCCTTTCAGCTGAGTCATGGTTGTAATATTAACACAATGTGTTAAGGCTGCTTTAAGTTTTCATTTGGGTTGCACTATTTCAAGGTTGCTGACTCTTAATTGAAGAACTGCACAGGCGAGTTCGTCGTGGAAGACATCCTGCTGCATGATGCTGCTGATTTGTAGCGTAGCAGTTCTCAGGCTCAAAGCCACTTCCTCGCTTAGTCAGTGTGAGAATTTGAAAGTGTGCAGAAGTGATGACATGTGTTTGCCGTATTTACTGGCAGCGATACCGAGAGACGCGGCGAGAGAGGAGAACCGCTGCGTCACTGAAACCAAACAGCTGTGTGTTACCTCAGACAGCCGTGAACATGACCGGCAAACAAAGGCGCATGTGAGCTTTTAAGATACCTGAACAATACCTTATAGTTATAGCAAGGCAAGGTTCTTGACCACAACTTGTCGCAGTAGGGTACACCAATCTCTCCAGAAGGAGATAAAGGGTATGAATTGATATGAAACACACACATTCATGTAGTTCACACACTCACTTACCCTCCAAAAATATTTCCTGTTGGCATCTTTTAGAAGTGTTTCATTGGTGTAGCGTTCCCCTACTAGAGGACCAAACCTTGTCCCCTTAGGAATCAACTCTTTACTGGTCACGCCAAGCACCTGTTACACAAATACAACATGGCATTGTCAATCTATAGACTACCTAAAAATGTAGAAGCCCGTCCAGTCACCAGGATGCACCCTGAAAACCAAAAAGAAGAACTAGGCTCTTGGGAATCCAACCGTCTGACAAGCTTTTCTACCTTCTTTCTTTGTTCTCTTGGAAAAAAAAAGAAGTCTCCTGAGATATACAAGGTATAGGATAGGAAACCAACTACCAAGCAATTGTGACAAATTCTGCCCTCAGAGTATATGAAATTTTTGCTGGGCTGCCAATGAATATTTCATAAGCCAATTGCACAAGTTATCTTTAGTTTCTCTACCATATTAAAATTTCAGCATGATTCTTGTTCTGCTACCTTCAGGTGTGAAACTCACCCTCCGTATCAAGCCTCCTGGGTGGAGAAGAGAGGATAAGGTATCATGGGCACACCCCGACCAGTCAACGGCACCTTGTTCAAATCCCTCAAAGCTCTTTCTCTTTCATTTCTCTTTCAACTATGCGACGTTTGGTTTATCTTTTCCAGCTAGTTTTACCCTGCTTTCATTATTATCTTTGTCCACGATTTCCGTTTTAAGTGCCCTTGTGTCACAGTTATTGCAACGTATCCTGCTTTTTGGTGTCAACCAGACTCCAGGTGGACTTGGGTCCCGTTTCCCCAAAGAATTTTGAGATTATTTTAAACTGTAGACTTAGATTTGGAATAAAATAATCTTGTTCGTATACTTTTTGGAAAGGAAGCCCTAATTTGAAGATCGGTGTAATAGCCTAGTTGTGTTGAAGTAGTCACATCAGTTCTCTTTTCTGATCTCACCTAACATTTCTTTTTTTAATATATCTTTGACTGTCTATGATTTTCTTCATTTTTAAATCTTGAATTTTGAAGTTATTTTGTTAGATTACACCATCAAAATGGCAGAAAAGGTTTGCAAGCAAATCTATAGTACATATGTCATAAATATGCCACCCTTAAAATTGGCAAAATCTATATTGGTTGCTCTACCCCTACTTTACCCCTAAATATTTTGCTTGGTTGAGTTTAATCACCAGCCCTACGTACTATCATTGCTGCTTCAAATAAAATGCTTGGTTTATAGATGCCTGTCCTTGAAAGTCAGACTGCAGTCCAGCAACAGCCAGAAGGGGCAGTGGTTAGACCCAATGCACACCTTGACAGGTTTCACTCTAGATGTTTGAGGAGCAACTCCTCTCAAGGTGGAGTCCAGGGGTCCTCTATAAAACCTCCAAGATACGACAGAAAATGGACTATCCAGTGTATATAGTGTGCCTGTGCCGAAAATGTGAAGTCTACGAAGCTTAGAGGTTTTGCTAACTTCACTGTGTACTTCGATCTCTTGTGGTGGAACTATATATTGTATATTTTCAGAATAGTTTAGGTAGAAAGTTACTCATCTCCATTGAGGATCAACATCCTCACTCCTGGAGATCAACTATCTCCTGGAGTTTAACTAACCTAAAGTCAGGTGTACTTAGCCAGTCAAACTGGGAAACACCAGACTTGATGAACCGACTGTGGTTGCAGCAGGTATACTTGGAAAACATGCAGAGCAGGTGATCTTCAGGAGCAGGGTTGGTGACCCTCGCCCATTTCTATTACTGTTGATGACAACTGTGTCCCCAAAGAAAGTTTGTTAAACAGTCAATCATACCAACTTCCATTTATGTGACTATCAAGAAGGATCCCGTGCCTCTAGCTTTGCTTTGCAGGCTAATTGAGTGTTGCATCACTGGGCTGGGAACCTGAGGTAGGTACTAATCACAGAATCTTCAGGCTCTGCGGTGAGGGGCTTAGGTATTGTCTCTTTGTTTGAACACAGCAGAGAGGAAAGGCTCAAATTGGACAACATATCAAATACTTCCTCCCTGAGGATGGATGGATAGATGAAAGGATGTTGTGTGAAGGAAGGAGTTGGCAGTTACAAAAAAGGGACAACAATACTCAGATACCACTCAGATATACAGTGGAATGCCTTAATAACATCTAGACAATCTGGCGGACCAAAGTAAAAGCTTTGTTTATGTCGGTGACTCCTCATACGTACCTCTGTTGAGTTCCGGCTGCGCTTCAGAGCCAGGTTTCTTGGTAGCGACCTCTCCGCTTGCGTCCAACCTCGATTTTCTGAGTCTTCCCCCAAGGGGTGGTCCTTCACAATGTAAGTGCAGTTCTCTTCAAAATCCACTTCGGCCCATGTTGCCATGTTGACTTCCTGTGCATCTGGCAACCCCGCCGCGAGAACGCCTGTGCTTTTTGGTGAACGCTCAGTTAACATTGCTGTGCTACCCTGGGATGCGGAGGCCTAAAGAGAAGATGGAGAGATTTTTAAGTCGGGAAAGGCAAAGTAAGCATTAAATGAAATACCACTCTTTATTTTCCTATTTCTGTCAGTTTTTGTTTTACTACTTAGAAATGGGGGGAAAAACCCCCACGGTAACAAACAGCATCTGAAAGGATGTTTTGGATTGGGGCTAAATTTAGACTCCTAAGTGTGACGTGTTACGCAGTAGGCTGCACCAAGGTGGGGAAGGAGTGGTGGAGGAGAATCTAGCTTTCCCATCAACTTCTACCGGACAAACAAACATCAAAGTTGAACCTTCACGCAAGCTGCCCTGTTGCCTCCACCATCCCACACATCCTGTGACTCTGTGAATCACAGCGGCTGAGCTATGAGGGAGGTTCCTGTGGACGTCAGCTCCAGAGCAGGACCACTTTCACAAGGAAACCAGTACTCTCAGTGAATCAAGCAGACTTCCTTTGAGCTGACTGGGATTTGGCTCTTGCCCACATCTAAACTCTTTTCTCTCTCTCTCTCTCTCTCTCTCTCTCTCTCTCCATTCTTGGCTATATTAGTATCGTTCCCCTCTTCCTCAGGAAGATTGCTGCAGGACGACTCATAAGTTAGGACAAAGGGAATAAAAGAGTGATTCGATCTGCCCGCTCATTGCTTATCCTTGAGGCTCATCTCTGCAGTACGATATTGGTAGAAAAGACTTTCAGTTAATTGAGCAGACGTCAGGCTTGCTTTTGAAGAGTGATGAAAACCTTTCAACAAATAGAAAAGGCAACTACACCTCAGTTGGTCGAGTCCCCGTTGTGGTTGAGTCTTGATCTGTTCTTCTGCAAGACGTTGAGCAATAAGTTGGGTTCGTAACTCATCAGGGGTTGGGATGAAAACAAGGAAGTCTCCTAATTAACTTACTCATTTGACATCAATTAAATCACAGAGTTACTAATTCGCCCAAAGTTTGGCTTGGACTTCGTTCGCTGCTTTGACCAATTGACTAGTAGGTTGGTTGCTCAGCTGCACCATTTCTATGACTGCATGTTCTGACAGTTTTATTTTGTGTTTTATTTCTTGGCATGGCCAAATCAGATGGGCACCCCAGTGAGTCTGGTCTGCTTGAGGTTTCTTCTGATGATCAAAAAAAACATCGAAGGAGGTTTTTTTTTTGCCACTGTCACCAGTGTGTTTGCTCATGGACTTTGCTGGTATATAGCATTTTGGCGCTCTATAAATAAATTGAATTGAATTGAATTTTTTTCTCATATAAATGTGAGAGACAAAGTGATTTTTGGTAAAATAAATAAATAAATCATGGGTTGATAATTGTATGACTTTACCTAAACTGGAACCTGTTCTTGTTGCCAAATGCTGATAAATTATACTCTATTTATTGTCTTTTTACCGCCTGATTCTGTTTTTTCTCTCTGTTTAAGGTGCGGCTCCATCCAGAGATGGGAGTGGGTGTTTTCTCCTGCAAGGCCTCCCATATTGTGCACCAGCATGGACTCCCAAAATCTTCCAAAATTTCTTGTATTGTCAATTGTATCGGTAGCATGGACCAAGCAGAGGGTCACCCCTTTGAGTCTGGTCTGCTTGAGGGTTCTTCCTCAAATCATCAGAGGGAGTTTTTCCTTACCACTGTTGCCTGTGTGCTTCCTCTAGGGGTTAATAAAGTTAGACCTTACCTGTGTCAAGCACCTTAAGGCAACTTTGTGGTGATTTGGCGCTATATAAATGAAAATAAATTGAAATTGAAAATCTGTAAGTTGTATACAGGCCATAAACCCCGCTTGCATATCCCCAGATACCATATTGAGAAGTGAATGAGAGTCTACAGTTCCCCATGGATTGGACACCAGTCCATGGGAGGTTACTTCCCCTCTCAAGGCTGGTAGCCACTTACAGCTGGATGGACTAGGACAATGCGATGAGTCTTGTCCGAAAACACAGACAGGTTGCTTGAACAGGTAACAAATCTCGGTGTACATATTGGTAGTCCAAAGTCACATGGGGCCTTGCATTTTTCTCCACCAAAAATATTGGAGGAGAAACAAATAGTCACAAGAATGGCTGTATTTTGAAAAGACTACATCGGCCCAAAACCCCCTTCTGTACTTACCATTCGCACGGCAACACAAGGGACACACAACACAATGCAAAATAAAAACTGGCCTCCCACCAATACCTTCTTCAAGTGGTAGAAAGTTATTTATCTCATACATAACCGAATATATTGCTGACAGGGCGTGCTGAGAAGATGCAAATAAAAGTGCACAGAGGTGAGACGTTTTACAGTTTTTCCTCTGAAGTGTGTCACCGCGTATAACTCGGAATGACTGTCACAAGTGTGAAAGCTCAGTGCGAAACCGGTGACACAGCAGAAAATAATATTCTGAAAATCCAGACATGAGTCAAAGTCACGCAGCTGTCGCGCAGGTCGACTCTAGAAAGCACGGGTTATCTCCCGGTGACATTGGAATGTAGAAAAATCAATAGATTGGTGAACACAGATTGAAAGGTGCACACTTACTGCAAAGCCTTGAGAGGAGCCGCACATAGGGCAGGTTGTCTGTCTCTGCCGCCTTTGAAAGTGTCAATGAGCAACCGGTGGCTGTTCTCTCTCTGTCTCTCTCAGCCAACCTCAGTATCCTGTGTAAATGTGTGTGACTGACTGACTGAGCGCCTGAACGCTTCTTGTTTACAGAAGAGGAGGGTGTAGGTGTAGGTTTGAGAGCGATACACCCATTTCCCCGTATGCTCCCTCCCCGTTCTCCCCTCTGCTCCACGACTGTTGATGTGTGTGTCATTCTCTGGCCCCAAGGCGTCGTGCTTTCTCTTGAAGGTGGCTGTCACACAACTATGTCCGGATCAGACAAATACGTCTTCATTTTTCTGTGTCGCGTTCAGGAGCACAAAATTATGTTTGTACTTTATTTGTGTGAGAGAAATCAAAGTTAAACATGAATATTGATTTTGTCCTATTTGGGAGCGACCCTTTTCTTACATTACAGGATGTCTTGTGTCCATTAGTCCCCATCAGTAGACACTGACCAGTGAATTGTGGTGTTCCTCAGGGGTGTGTTCTGGTTCCTACTCTGTTGAATGCTTCCATGGACTGGTTGTTGGGTAGGGTTGTGGAAACCAACATGTTTGGTGAGTTTGCTGGTGGGGAAAGGTTTACTGATCTTTGTGGAATCAGTGGATGTTCTGGTTGCAGAATGCGACGAGAGAAGTCGGAGTGTCTGGGCTTGCAATTGTCATGGATTCAGGCTTTCAATGACTTCTTGGACTTAGCTATCAGACGTGTATTTGGGAGTGTCAGATTTGTCAAGATGTTTATTTCTCTTGGTTCTCAGCCTTTGAAATTGAGAGATGCCTGGAAAGATCTTAGGGAGCCAGCAGGTTGCTCGACATGTTTGCCAATGCCAGGAGAACAAAGGTCCTGGTGCTTTCTGTCTTACTGTATAGCTGTTAGACTTGGATGCTATTGATCGGAGGCCATGACTGGATTAGATGTCTTTGAGGTATTTTCAGATCCATTTCTACCACTTCACCTCAACATATTTCCACAATGTCAAACATTTACACGAACAGCCCCATAATTGGTCTTCTCTGCTATTGTGTCTTCATTGCGGTGAAGACATGCAGCTCATGTGGCTACATATGCAGTGTCAACATAATTCTGTGACCATTTCAGCCACGCCGGAGTTTCTTGTTTCTCCTCAAGGACTCAAATCTTTGTTGGACCTCATCTGTCAAGTAGAAAGCCAACAACACCTGTTCCTCATTATTGCTCCATCTTCTGCGCATTTGGTCATCCAGCTTGGATCTTCTTGTTGTCTTCTCCCATGTGAGTTGACAACCAGTCAGTGTCATGATTTGCCCAAAAGGTTTCCAAGACCATTCAGAAGTTCCTACCCTGGAGAAGGGACGTATCTCCTGGAAAAAAACAAACAAACTAAAAATCACCTTTCAAGGGTGATCCCTGCAGTGGAGACACATGCCAAGGAGATCAGAACCCCTAAAATGCCCTGTGAGTACTTGCAATGGAATGGTTACTTAAGGGGATTCATTTGAGGTGTACCACTGACACTGTGAGGGAACGTCAGCTATGACATTTCGGTGAAATGGCATGTTTCCTGTACATGATCCAGCGCAAAAGTATGTCAGTGTTGAGGACTTCAGCAACTGGAAAAGTCCACCTGGATGTCCACATATCACCTGGCTGACAGATGTCTGATTTTAGGAGGTGGGGATGGACCGATTGGATGACTAGGTGGTTGCCATCTAGAATCCAAGACTGTTCATCCACACTTTGGAATTCTTATATATAGTTTGTCCCGTTAAGAATGTTAAGGAAATTTGTGGGGAAGTGATGGTCTAGTGGTTAAGCGTTAGGCTTGAGACCAGAGGATGCTGGGTTCAAATTCCAGCCTGATCGGAAAACTCACTTAGGGCCCTTGGGCAAGGTCCTTAATCCCCTAGTTGCTCCAAGTGTAATGAGCGCCTTGTATGGCAGCACCGTGACATTGGGGTGAATGTGAGGCATCATTGTAAAGCGCTTTGATCATCTGATGCAGATGGAAAAGCGCTATATAAATGCATTCCAGCTACTGATGCTGTTTTGATGTCAAAAAAACCCAAAATATAGACAAAAGTGGTTGATGTTGTAGGTCTCTGGCTCACTACCAAAATTCCATCTCAAGGACTACTTGAAGACATTTTACCCAGTGTGCTCTGCTCTTGTTCTTTTCCGCAGGCTGGTATTGGCTGGCTGCCCGTGTGTTTTTGATTCGTCTGAATTTTCAGACTCGTCCTCCACACGTGCGACACGTGACCCATTGCCGGCGACCTTTGGGCGTACCCAATTCTCATTGACTTTCAGACGTACTTTAGCATTACACACGTAAAGTGGATGCTCTTTATCACACTTTGCGGTGTTTTTCAGTTCACTCGTGCTTTTCATGTGTCCTGTTCCACTCACCACACCTGAGCAAGCCGCTAAGTACAGCCGCTGACATGAGCCACCATGTAATTTAAAATCCACTTCTCGCTCGTTGTTTCTTTCTGTGCCTCTTTTTTTTTTTTTTTTTTGCCTTCAGTCATCTCATTCATCACCTTCTATTCACTTCTCCTCTTCCCCACCTCCGCCTCCTCTTCCTCACTAATGCATTTCTATCGTGGCCTCCTCCTCGCTGTAGTAATTACTCATACATACTGTGAGGACTTATCACGTAAGGCTCAGGCAGGTATCTGATCTGAGATTGCACTCTTGTGCATGTGGGTGGATGTTTTTGATTGTGGATATGTCACTGAGTGGATTGTTGGCATTGATTTTCCACATATTAACACACTTTGACAGGATGATGAGCGTACTCGCGGGGCTATAAAAATAACTGCCCAAATTATAACAATTATTTGTATCTATCTTATCTTTAATGGGCTTATTCTTTAGATAGAAAAGTTTCACTTTAAATAGGATGTTTAACTGATATGTTACTTAGAAATTGATGCAAAAGATCAAGCAAAACAAAAACAAAAAAAAAAGCACAACTTTTTTTAGTGTATGTAATATCCCATAGGCGTGACTGCCCCCTGCTGGATGCGGTGCCCACCTTCACATGAGCTAACAACCGCGGTGAGAAATATTAGATTAGATAGAACTTTATTGATCCCTTTGGGAAGAATCCCTCATGGAAATTGAGGCATTGTATAGCAGCACACAGGGTAAGAAGCACACAGAGTATCAAAAGTGAAAGTAAAAAATAAATAAATAAAAATATAACCATTTTACTGACAAGTAAGGGCCAAAATATACAACAGAATGGGAAAGTAAAACCTGACTTGTCAGTGGGTAGAAAGAGTAAATGGGGTTGATATCAGAACTTTTCATTGCTACTGCAAATTACTTATGGCAAACTCAAAACACATGCTCCAATTATAAAATGCTTGTTTTCAAATATTGTTCCAGAGTCAAAGGAATACAATACAAACTATGCTGCCACCTACTGAACACTGACACCTGCTGGATGGTTCAGGAATGTGCATCCATATTAAATTCTTTAAAGGCAACAGTGAAAGGATCTGGAGATGAACTTGCTTGTCTGGTTGTATTTCAACTTAATCTCACGCCAGGTTCACGAAAAGTGATTCAATCTACTAGTTTGTGATACCGTCGTGAAAATGTAACATTTTGCAACGGTATCACAAAATTATTTCATGATGGTAAAACGAAATTTGGGGTGACAAAAGAAAAAAAAGCTGAGATTGGGCTAGATATTTAGATGAAAACTGTAGATACCTCACATTAGCAGCTTTTGTAGTGAAGGGGTTAGAGTAGTTAGCTAATTAGCACGGTCATTAGCTAACATATTAGCAACTTCTAATTGTAACTGTGGCCACCAGGGTGTCAATTCTCTCAAAAGTAGCATTTAAAATAATGCCACAGGGACTTGTAAACAAGGTAAATTATCCTGATTATCCTGTTGTTTTTTTAACAGTTTCTTCTTTGGTCAGGCAAAATTTATGAAATTAGCTAGCTAATATACCACCACGGGTAGTGGATAACAACCACCCAGTGCAGACAACTTGTCCGTGTCTGACTTACAGAGACATTATGAGAGACAGTTTTTCTACTGTATAATTTTAACATTTTATATACATATGTATAAAACTGCCACATGGTTTGCAGTGCTGATTATCAGTCCATTGTCACACCTACGCCTAGCTAGCTAGCTAGCTAGGCTATTTATTAGCTAGCTAGCTAGCTAGCTAACAAATAGCTTGCCTTATGCGGTTCTAACTAAGTCAGTGATTAATAGTTGTATTAGCTGTTTTAATGAGTTTTATTTTATTAAAGTAACAGGGAGTGTATAGTTTTGAGCATACAAAATTTTTTTTGGGGGGGGGGTTAAATAATATTTCTCTAGATAAGATTAGACATAGACTAAGTACTGTAGCGTAGCTAAAGATTGTGATAGTTATCATTGTAGCATTTTAGAGACTTTGTACTGTCTGAACCACATGACACACATAGTACCACTACACAGCTTTGCATTGCTTGCTAAATATGCTAAATATAGGTGAAAATAGTGAATAATATGGCATGATTACCTAATATGAGAGCTGCCGCCATTTTTATTTAGTATTTTTATTTTCAAGAGATTAACGCCAAATCCCCTGTGATGTAATAGCTGAAGCGTGTGTATGTGGAATACTGATATCTGCTCGTTCCTCTGCGGCCTCTAAATGGTCCTTTTAGCTTTGGCCCTGTAATTTCCTTGAATGTATAGGGTCTGTTCTCATAGGAGCACTAAAGACAGCTCTCTGTCCTTTTACATCCCACAAAACAATTATCACTGCAGGAATGGTTGCAACTCTGCCTGTTTTACAACTGATTACAATCCAAATACTTGACACAGCCGCCACCTCTCGCTTTTTACAGTTTTATGTCTGACTCCAGGACAAATAGTTGACATTCTATCACAGCCATCTTGTCGCATTCCACTATTGCCGTCCCTTTCATCCTGAGTTTTTCTCTGCCACGCTGTGCTGATACTGGCCTGTCTGCCTCCTTTTCTGTTTTATTTTAGGTCTTATCCCTCACCATACATACTGTGCTTAATACACCCACCCCCAAACTGAGTAAATTCTGGCGTTCCTCAAGGATGTGTTCTGGATCCTCCACTGACTGTACAGCGCTTGCATGGATGGGGTGTTGGTTTGGGTTGTGGAAACCAACACCTCTGGTACCTGTGTTTGTGAAGAATCATTACCTGGATTATAACACTTGAGCGAGGAATTGGAGTGTCTGGGTTTGCATTTGTTCTGAGTTAAGACTAAGATCTAGGCTATGAGTGATTTTCTGGACTTGGCCATCAGAACTGTATCTGTATGCAGCAAAAATGTTAACCTTATGGGGACATTCACTTATTTTAGCACTGCCATTCATGTCTATGAGTTTTCAACCCAAAACCAGGAGACACCTGAGAAAATCTTATGGACTCATGAGGTCATTGGAATGCCAATACCTTTGCAAGAGGACAAAGGTTCAAGACTTGAGACTCTCAGTCCTGACCTGACCTGAATATACGTTGTGACTAAGAAATCACTCCAACCCCTCCTTGTTTTCCATTTCACCTGTGTACTTATATGTTTGACTGTCATGAGAGTCACAGCCCACCTGGTCCATCAGCTGTCGTCTCTCCAGCCGGTAGATGATCTCTTGTTGACATTCCACAGCTCATTATCAGAGCTGCAAGGGTACGATGAAAGCCACTGCATTTCACAACATTCCAACTCCTAAAGAAACCACCCACAGCAATGAGGAGGATTTGTATAAGAATGTAAATGTTTGCTGATGACAAATAAAACACGCACAGATTTAGAAAGACAACACGCAATCCAACCTCCTGCATGAATACACCTGGACAATATCAAGGGCACCAAAATAAAATAAAAAAATTACATTTACATTTCCCTCCAACCAGGATCCCTAAAAATCAGTCAGAAGCAAAAACTCAGTGGACTGTCCTCTCGCAACATGTTATGTAAAGGTCATAGGTTAAATGTCAAGGTCAAATGGAGGATCATTTTCTACTTTCTGCAGCAATATCTCAAAAATGCAAAGACAAATAGCACTCAAACTTGGTGAGTAAACTCAGTGGACCATCCTCTCACAACACAGGTGATGTAAAGGTCGAAGGTTAAAGGTCAAGGCCAAATAGGGGCTTAATCTTCATTTTCCATGGTGATATCTCCAAACCACAAAGGACAATATCAACCAGATTCAGTGGATAAACTCAGTGGACCATCCTCTCACAACACATTTTATGTAAGGTCAAAGGTTAAAGGTCATAGCCAAAGAGATTCATTGTCTATTTTCCATGGTAATATCGCCAAAGAGCAATATCAGTCTGATTTGGTTGATAAACTCAGTGGACCATCCTTTCACAACTCAAATCATGTCAAGTTCATAGAGCATAGGTCAAGGTCAAATCATAGGTCATCACCTGAAATACACTAATGCAAAATATCTCATAAACAAGATGAGATACTGAAATGCAATTTCTTTGCAGAGATTTATCCTCTGCTGGGGCAAAAACTGTATCAGATCTCTGATGTCCATAATGCCACGTTATGCCATCAAGCAAAGTTAAAAAAAATAAAATAAATAATAATAATAATAAAATAGCTTGAAGTGGTGAGTCACTGCAATGCTTTCTTGTTCCGACAGCAATGAGACCTCAAGGCAATGTGGCTGACCCTCCATTTTATCAGGTGCTTTCTGTGTATTTGGTCTTGAGTGAAGTGTTTCCTTTTTCCCACACTTGCTTTTTGGTCAATTAGCTCTTCATTTCTTCCTATTTAAAGCCACAAGTTGACATACGCTGGCTAAATTGTCAAGATGCGAGAGGCCGAATACATTGATTGCTTCTCCCTGCTTTTGTATTTTTGGAGGTTGATTTCTTTTTTTTTTTAGGTTGAATTTTTGAGGTTGAGTTATTTTATTTTATTTTATTTATTTATTTTAGGTAGAATTAGTTTTTAGATTGAATTTTTTTTAAAGTTGAATTTTTGAGGTTGATTTTTAATTATTTTTTATTTATTTAGGTAGAATTTTTGAGGTTGAACTTTTTGAGGCTGCATATTTTGATGCTAAACAAATTCAACCTTAAAAACTCAATTTCAAACTCTGATTTTGATGCGAAAAAAAAAAAATCCAACTTTAAAAACTCAAATTCAAACTCTGATGGCAGTTTTTCTTCCACTGATTTATTTCCATAGATTACTTTCAAATACATCAGTCTGACTGACAATCTTATCTGTCGCCTTTTAATCCCAAAAGTGTTTGTCTTGAACAACATATTTGCCTCCAACATGTTTTCCTAATTAAATGGGAGCTACAGGCTCCACTGGGTCTTTACGACTGAAAAAGTAAGATTTTCCTGCTGAACGCCAGACGAAATGACTTGTTTGGAGGCTGTGCAGTGGCGGAAGTGTCAGATCCCCAGAAACTGCACCTGAGTGTATTAAATAACTCCTCACATTGTTTTGTGTTCCTCTTGATTACTAAGGGCAGCCTGTAATAATGACCAACAGTGACATGTCATCCGGGAAGGACGAAAGACGTGCACACAAACACACAGCCGCTGTCTTGCACAACTTCCAAAGCTGCGTGCACATTGCCAGCTGAAGTGATCCGAGTCACTTTTTTGCATCACTACTGGACGCGTATGTTTTGATCACCTTTGTCTCTTTGGAACAGGTTGGATTTCATACTTTTCTTTGTAGAAAGTGTCTCATTCAATGACAACCACACCTGCTCCTACTTTTCCATCATCTATCCAGCATCAGCTAACCACACTGAAAAAAGAGAATGTTTGAACCAACTTAAAAAAGTGTTACAATTTGTAAAAACCCAAATTAATTAAGTTGTTTGAACTTAAGTTTGAAAGTTAAATGAACTCTAACTTACAAACTTAAGTTCAAACAACTTAATTCATTCAGGTTTTTACAAATTGGAACACTTTTTAAAGTTGGTTCAAATATTTTCTTTTTTCAGTGCATGCAGCAGGTAGCTGTGTTCAGCAGATCACTGGCAGGTCTACAGGATATTTTAAAAACAAAAAATGTTTTTATATTTAATCTGGTGCATCAAAATGTCCCAAATTTCAATCAGTTTATCCTTGTTATATGCCCTTGTTATATGGAGGTGTACAGGATGACAGCATTTATTGTTTTTGAGTTATTTTCACAAAACGAAGGGGATGAACTCACTCATTTTATCTGTATGTTCACTACAGGTTACATGTCTAGACTTTCCAAAGTCTAAAAATATATATTGAACACAGAGATTAAAGTGTGTAAATATGAAGTTTCCACAGTTCAGTACTGCAGAATAAGATTATGTGCTGCTTATTAGTATGCAAATGTATGCACAAACTTCTCAAATTTAAATCAGCTCATCAACTCCCCAAGTGCTACCTGTGCTATTAATATCACGTGTCTAATATGTATTTATTTTGTGTCGTCATATTCAGAATGTACCTACAATGTACATTGCGACGGGTTGTATAAATTGAGTGAGAAACATCCACACATGGATTTAAAAAGAAAAAAAAAAGATTTAGGTCACTTCAGCTGATAATGTAAACGCATTTGGAGTGATATGATTATTAAGTAGGTGTTTGTGTGCATCTGTAGTGTGTCAGTCAGCCTCGGGTATGTTGACATTCTCGAGTTCCTGCCGTGTTTCAGGAGTAAACCTGATCTGTGTTGTAACACTCTGGCACAAGGGTAGGGTTTCCCTGCACCCTCTGTCTCTCTCTCTCTCTCTCACACACACACACACACACACACACACACACACACACACACACACACACACACACACACACACACACACACACACACACACACACACACACACACACACACACACACACGCATACACGCGTTAATAAAGACACACAGAAAGCCCTGCTTTGACGCCTTTCAGCAGCCGATGCCCGTTGTGAGTGCATCTTTGTTTTGTGCACAAGTTCACATTCCCTTACAGTACAGTAACTGATACCGACCTGGATCTCACCTTGACAGCTGATTAATTATTAAAGAGTCAAGAGGACAGAAATAGCTGCTGCTTCTTTTTTTTATTCAAGTCCAAATTTGAAAAATCGGTAAATGAATGGCGCCGCAATAAAAATTCTAGATGTTGAAATTGACACACAAAAGTGCAGTGGCTCGCAAGGTTTTCCATCCAACGCCTGCATTTAAAAGGTGGATCCCCCCCCCTGTCAAATCCCTGATAAGTAGTTTAATAATTAATTGATTGGTAATACTTACTACTTACTGAAGGTACAATAATATCTTTCTCACACAGTTTCCATTCATTTAATGGTGTTCATTATTTTGACATCACTTTCTTTTTTACCAGTTGTCCAGTTACATTTGGGCTGTTAAAAATGGGGGACAAGCATAAAAAAAATTGATTGCTACATTGTTGACCTGATTTGGATCACTTGGATGATTTGGACAGGTTTTTTTTTCCATTTATCTGTCTTTTTAGCTGTTTGTTTGTTCCTTTATCATCACGATGTCTCAAAAGAACATGAGTGGATTTCAATCAAATTTGGTGGATATATAGGCCTTGGCCTGGAGCCCCCTCCGATTCAGTTCCGGTGGTGGATCCTGCAGTTATGATTTTTGATCATATTTCCTTTGATCTTGATCCTTCATTTGATCATGGCAATCTCCTTGTTCCTTTTGACCTGTAATCAGGAATGCTGACCAACTCGGATCAAAGGGTATAACTTGAACTATTATGAAATTTGATCCTGTTCCTTTGATCTTCATCAAGCCTTTGATCTTTGAAACATATTAGTTTTAACCTGTAGCCAGTAATGCTGATTAATTCACCAGTCAGGATCACAGGACAGCTCCTGGTGTATTATGATTTTGATCTGGTTTCCTTTTATCCTAATCCATCCTTTGATCTTGATGCACATTACTTTTAACTTGTAACTAGGAATGCTAGTTAGCTCACCAGTCTGGATCAAAAGACATATCCTGACATGTTATGTTTGATCCTGTTCTTTTATCCTAATCCTGCCTTTGATTCCTTTGAACCAGTAATCAGGAAAGCTGCTTAGATCACAGACCAGGATCAAAGGGTATATCCTGAACTCTTATAAAATTTGATCCCGTTCCTTTGATCTTTATCAACCTTTCATCTTTGATACATATTATTTTTAACCTGTAGTCAGAAATGCTGATTAGTTCACCCATCAGGATCAAAGGAGAGATCCTGGTGTATTATGATGTTTGATCCAGTTTCCTTTGATCCTAATCTGGCCTTTAATCTTTGATACACATTACTTTTAACTTGTAACTAGGAATGCTAGATAGTTCACCAGTCTGGATCAAAAGACATATCCTGACATGTTATGTTTATTCCTGTTTTTTTCTTTTATCCTAATCCTGCCTTTGATTCTAATTCCTTTGAACCAGTAATCATGAATGCTGATTAGATCACAGACCAGGATCAAAGGACAGATCCTGCCATGTTGTTAAGTGTGATCCCATTTTCTTTTAACATGATTCTGACTTTTCTCTTTGATCCATATTCCTTGAACCTGTAATCAGGAATGCTCATTAGTTCAGTTAGGATCAAAAGGCAGATGCAGATCCTTATCTGTTATGTTCGGTCCTGTTTCTTTTAAATCCTAATGCTGCTTTTGATATTTGATATCTAGTTTGTTTTCATTTGAACCTGTCATCAAGAATGCTGATTAGGATCAGGATGAAAGATGAGGATCTGGCCCTGTTCCCGATTCCTTTGATCCTGATTATAGGATCACAGTCAGACAGACAAATAGCAACAAATGTCCATCCAAAGTAGGGTTTAGATCTAACCACCCATTTCCCACAATCAGATCAGGTGTAGGAACATGTGCTGGTGCCACATGTTACTGCATCCACCACACTACAGAACCACACTGGGTTCTGGTTGGGAACTACTCAGGCACACAAACCGGTGCATCCACACATCCTGAAGGTGACCATCTATCTGCTTCAACCAGGTGATATATGGTTGCCCCACTGGCTTTTTCCAGTTGGTGGGCATCTCAACATGGAGGATACATGCATCACATGGCCAAAATTTTGTCGAATGCATTTCCAGGCACGGTGGAGTGCAATCCCTTTAGGTTTGGCAATGGGGGCAGTTACCCTTTCCAGAGTGGGACAAGTCCAACTTCCAGTCTGTTTGGAAGATACTTGGAAAAAACTTAAACATTGGTTTGATATAAACAGATTGTCACTAAATCTTAATAAGAGAAATTTCATATTGTTTAATGACAGAGTGGAAAAAAATGATGTCATTAAAAATAGATGGAATGGAGATACAAAGGGTAAAAGAAACAAAATTTCTAGGAGTCATGATTGATGAAGAGCTTACATGGAAGTCATCACACATAAATTACATAAAAGGAAAAATAGCGAAAGCCATTGCTGTTTTGCATAAAGTAAAATTTTCGTTAAATAGTTATGGTTTATTAACATTGTACAATTCATTGACTGTCCCATATTTAACTTATTGTGTAGAAATCTGGGGATCAACATGTAAAACTTATACACAACCATTATTTATTCTGCAGAAAAGAGCTTTAAAAATGATTAGCAATAGTTGTTTTAGAAATCCATCTAATCCATTATTCATTAAGTATAGGGTACTTAAATTTCATGATTTAGTTGATTTGAAAATATTAAAACAATGCACCAAGCTAATAAAAATACCTTACCAATAAACATTCAAAATATGTTTGAAAAAAGAGTAAGTAGTTATAATTTGAAAGGAATAGAAGTCTTTAAAAAAAACCAAGATTCAGAACCAAAGTAAAGGAAAGGAGTATTGCAGTGAATGGTGTAAAATTATGGAACAACCTCAAAAAAGAAATCAAAGAATCAAGGTTGCTTAAATTATTTAAAAAAGTATTAAACTAGATGTATTAAGTAAGTATGAAACTATGAAATAAGTCAGTGGGTTGTGACAAAGTCTAAAATGTAATCTGGTAATAATGTCTAAAATGTTTTAAGTCTAAAATGTAACCTGTTAAAAATGTAATCTTTTAAATAATGGCTAAAATTATGAAATAAGTCAGTGGTATGTGACAAAGTAAAAAAATGTAATCTGTTAAATAATGTTGAATAATGATGCTTAAAATTGAAAGATTGTATTGTAAAAAGGGGCAGAAAATATAAGACTTGTTCTTCCCTCTGCTCCTTTTCATTCAATGTCTTGTAATATATTCATTTCTGCTTTTCTGTTTTTTCTTTTAAATGAATGAAATAAATATTAAAAAAATAAAAAATAGTATTGGTTTGTTGTAACACCTGGAGAACATATAGGTTTCCGCTATGGGCAGTCACTATTTGTTATCATCACCTTCCAGATGTGCCTGTCATGACCGCGCACAAACTCCAAGGATATACAGTCACTGAGGGGGACCATCGCCTTTTGGCGCCAACCTCTTTGCAGCCTGCAACAGGGATAAGTGGTTGAAAACTTGTGTTAACATTAATTTTCTATGAGCAAGATGACATAATTGCTGCATTTATGGCCTCTGTTGTCATCGACAGCGTTGGTGCGTTATTGTAATTTCCACGATTGTGCAAAAGCACAAATAGGCGAGTAAACGGCGGTTTGAGTTGACTCCTCAGGAATGGTTACAAAAGAAGAAATTTACTGGACGACATTAGTGACATCACCAGGTGCCTGTGTGTCTTTCAGGACCAGTCAGACGCCACTGTCCTCCACCTGTCTCCAGTCTTACCTGCCCCAGTCATTACCAGGGTCCCACAGACCCGCCGTAAGTGCACCTGTCAACAACCAAATTACAGGGCAAGTGCACGCACACATTTGTTTTGCTTTTTTAGAGGGCGATATCCGTCTGCACGCAAGAGATTCCTTCATTTTCTTTGCACCTTCCTTTTGCTTTTTTGTTGTTTTTTGCAAAACCTTGAAAACGGGTGATGTCCAACGACATAATAGATAGAGAGATGTCCATATGGACTGACTCTTCCCCGCCTCTCGCTCAAATACTTAAGATGACGCAAAGGAAGTACAGAGTGTGCAAGTAAAAGTACGAGTTTAACAAGAAGTGCCAGAACATGCTGTAGATCGATATCGCTGCGACTAAAAGATAAATAGGCTGAGTTCAGACTGTGATGTCAGCTCGTCTTTTCACCCCAAATACTTATGTCAGTGCAAATTGTGCGTGCGCACATGCTCTTTCACTTCAAAGTTATGTTTTTGAAAAACCGTCCTTTTATTCGCAGCTCTGTCAACAAGTCTGCTTCGGTGTAACCTGAGCGCTTTTTTTTTTTTCCTTTTCAACATGACCGATACAAACAATGAAAAGCTTCCCCTTTCCTCAGGGTGATGTACTCGTGACTGACGTGTTTTCTTAAAAAGTCTTGAAAGATCACAAGATCATATGCCTGAATAGATAATGAACAAAAACTAAGAGTTGTGGTTTTGCTGTCTTCATGAAACAATGAAAGTTTAGCAGATATGCTACATGACAATGACATGTAGAGTTGCAACAACAAAACAAATAGTCAAAGAAATTATGAAAAAAAAGTCAATAGTGTACAACACTGGCAGTTAACAATGGAACTCAACATCAAAAAGATACTATACAATAATACAAAACATAAAATTATAAAAGTATAAAAATCCTGTGGTCTTGATATTTGATCAATAGTGTAAATGGTAAATGGATTGCGTTTATATAGCGCTTTTCCATCTGCATCAGATGCTCAAAGCGCTTTACAATAATGCCTCACATTCACCCCGATGTCAGGGTGCTGCCACACAAGGCGCTCACTACACACCAGGAGCAATAGGGGATTAAAGAGGCCCTTCGTGATTTTCCAGTCAGGCTGGGATTTGAACCAAGGATCTTCTGGTCTCAAGCCCAACGCCTTAACCACTAGACCATCACCATCATCACTAGACCAGACCATCATAATTTGTAATTCTGTGTATTTATTTAATTTGTAAAAGCAAAAGCTCACTTGATTTTGAAAGACGATAACAAACGTTTTTTTAAAAATTAGGGTGCTATTTGTTCTTCATATTCTAAGGGTCCAAAATCCAAGATGGCGTCCAAAATGTCCTATATTTAGCAATAATGCAGTATCTTTGCAAATACACAAAATATAATTACAAAGTTTTTAAATATGTTTTCTGACACAAGGAAACCAATGGAATTATGAAATTATGTAATTACTATTTTTTAATGTTTAAATGATATTCTAACAGAATCAGGTGAGTTTTTGCTTAAAAAAACAAAAATTATTTCATGACAAATGAGCCTACACTACAATTCTGTCCAAAATTGAACCACAATGTCCTTTACTAACACACAACCCTTCCACCATGTTAAATCTATGGTGGGACCAAACAGTTGAGGTTAAACTGTTATGACCTTGAGTTTGATCTGTCAAGGTCACCCAAGAGCAAAGGTCATATGACCAATGGAAAAGCGATAAATGGTGCCATGTTACACAGTTATCAGCCTATCTTGAACCAATTAATTATAATATAATGCTAAATATCTCATACATAAGAATTCAGAAAATTTTTTTTTTATCTTGGCTTGCGAACTGACTGTCACCCAAGTCAATATCTTTGGCTGTGCCCCATTAACTTCATCAAATTTGGTGCTACCTGCATTAAACACCAAACAACACACCCCACACATGGGGGTACTATCTAAATATAACTGCAGTATATATTATTTTTAAATTGTCAAATAAAGTAGTTTATAAATTATTTTATATATATTTTTTTATTTTTTTAATAATTATTTTATAAGTGTTGCCTCAAATTTGGATAAAAACCAGAAACATAATAAATTATTCATATGTAAATTTTTGATTAAATTAGACCATATAAAGTATTTTCTTCTGTTTTCTCATTTTCAGCAAAATTCCTTGAGTACGTTCAGTATTTGATTAAAATAATTAATATTACTACTGGCTGGAAGCTGCTGTGCTGTCATTATTGAGAGCACAAATATATAACGTTGCTAATACAGCATTAGCTATTTAATAACGTCACACATACGGTTAACACATATCAACTGAATGTATCATTTCCCCAGAAATGAGTTTATAGGCTTGGTTCAGAGACAGCTGTATGCTAACTATGTAAGCTAACAGAGAACCATTCTCAGTTGCAAAGCTATGGTAGCTAGTGAGCTAGCATGGCTACTAACCGTCATGTAAAAAAGGTCGCTTTGTTACTGGACACGATTGTAAATATTATATAATTTGGGGGGGGGGGGGACTTTTATATACACTATACCAGCATGTGTTGAACACATAACTTTAACATGCACTTTAATAACGACATTTGCACTTTTGAATCAGATGTACTTCATTCAATATTTGCACATTACATTTACATGTGTGTTAGTTATTCAATCACTTCTCTCCTTTCTTCCTGTGTTCAACCAAAAGAGTCCCCCAACAGCACAAACACGTTATAAAGGTTCCGGAGGGGACCAAGTTATAAATTAGGGTGTGGATCCAAAGGGTAAAGATGTATTGCTGTGGAATGTAAATGCTTTTTTCATTAATATTTTTAAATGTATTATTTTTGATAGAGGTGGAAGTCAACATAACAGGTAAAACTTAGAAAAACAATCAAGTTTAATATGTTTAGATGACAAATTTGATGGTAGTTCACCTCCAAGATGGCACATGCCAGTGCCGTAAGGTGTAAAATTCACATCTGTTCAGTGTGTGGCTGGTGTTTATTGAATAAATCATTTTTGTTTGAGATTAGTGGTCCATCTATCACTACAACCAGCCTACCGCTCAAGGATCATGCTAACATTTCACCACAACTTACTGCAAACTAAAACATGTATTTTGGAGAAGTTTATACTTCAGCCGGGCAGATTTTTATATATTTAGATAACTTGATATAGCTCAAAAATCAGCTGTGGCTTGTTCAGGTTCTCTTTAAGGACACACAGATACATTAAATTACGTTATTTCCATTTTATTATCCTCCTATTGTCTAAGCTAATGACAAAAAAATATTTTCAGTATCCTGATCGTCACCTCAATCACAAACTATTTCAAATAAATGTTGACAGTTCAAAGTCTTCTTTGTCAGTCGCAGATTTCCATGATCAGTTTTAGTCACATTTTTGCCACAGCACGAGATACAGTGATGTCTTACGTGACAATCTATATTTAAAATAATTTGGTCTCTCCTGTATTTGTAACAATCTTCTGCCTTTACTTGAGGTTTTTTATTATTATTCAGTAAGTCAACAAACTGCACCACAACATATCCGCCGATCATGTCTGTCATCCCGGGGTGCTGTAATTTCTTTCCTCCTGATCCTCAGTAACATCCTGTTGTCTGAGAACATCTGAGGCAACAGATTGGACTGACCGTCCACCACATCACAGGCAGGACGGAGCAGCACAGACTGTTATCCTGCATAATGACAGCCGAATGACACACTCAGGCAGGAAGCTGCCCCCTGTGAGCTCTGTATTTAAATGCAGCCTTATTATTGCTTTGCTATTGTTTTGTCGCGGTGGCATCCTTTGGACTACAGTTATTAAGCGGAAGGACTTCTGACTTACAACAAGTTTAAGTTACCGTGACACGCAGGGCGCACAAGCTTCATCAAAGCTAAAATATAAAATAAACAGGAACATATTTTCCTACTCTTTCATGTCGATTTATGATTATTATGCGACTTGTTAGACTTTCCTGCCTTCTTTTAATGATGTCACTGGCCAGACCCCCCCCCCCCCCTTTATTTTAACATTTGTCCCTTTTCCATTTTATTTCCCAGTAAATTTTTCCTGTCTAAATCACATATAGTGCACGACCATATCCCAGGATCCACTGGTCTTAAATCTGGCATTAAATTATTTGCAAGAGTCTAATGGAGCAGTGTAGCCACAGAGACTCAAGAGCAGATTTTCAGCTTAAAATACTCAGAAATACCAAGTTTCTATTTGCTTTGCTGAAACACTGTTCTGGTATATAACTGGAAATATTTTTAAGCTTGACATCAATGAACTCACCATTTGCTGTAGCTCAGTAATGAAACTGATGATGGAAAGCAAATGCTGGGCTTCCCTGTGGTACGGTTTCCGGTAAGTGGTTGAAGGTGAGTGAATGAGTGAGTAGTCGGGGATCCCAAGTTCCTATTTGTTTCAATCAAACATTTTTTCATGAAAATAACCAAAAACACCTACTTTGACCGCCGATCCTGATGAAATGACCCCCTCACTGTATCTCAATATGCAATGCAACAATATTGAGATACCAATCCGATCTCAGCTTTTGTCGTGATACCATCATGAAATGCGCCACATTTTTGTGATGCAGTCAAGTTCAGTTCACTATTTTTAACCCTACTCCTAACCCTAGCCATAACTCCCATGCCCCCAACCCAAACTTTGTGATACTATAACAAAATAATTTCCTAATACCGTCATGAAAATGTAACACATTTCATGATGGTGTTAGATAATATCTGAGCTAATTCCTTATTTTATGTTAGTGATCAAGTATTTGCCTTTGTTATCTGTATGGAAATCTCTGAGATCTGGTTTAAAATTTAAACATGAGTTAAGTTTCACTTTCATCACGCATGTGCAAGTTTCAGATACAGGGAGGGCTCCCCTATCTGTGAGAGCCAGTAACATATAGACTAAACCATACCCACTGTAACGCCCACATCGTATAAAAGTGTGGAGCCATCTTTGTCATCTTTCACAAGATGGACTCCGTCTGCGAAGACCCAGGCCTGATTTTCAACGTGACCTTCAATAAATTCAAAATGAAGAATATATCGATTTGGTTCTTTGTAAGGGTTCTTTATGTGATTTACATAAAGAACCAGGAGAAATTACAATGGTATTATGAAGTAATAGATTAAATCCGTTTTTGCAATGCCATCAGGAACTAGTTTGAGATGGGGTTGGAGAGACAGTATCAGTGGATACTTAAATTCCCAGCAACCCCAAACATTGTATTTTCTCCAGTTGGCAATTAGCATCAAGTGACCTTGACCATAAATCAAACATTTCTTGCTATACCTCAATAACAAGTAAAGGGGTGGGGACCAAAACATGTTGGATTTAAATTACTCATAGACCCCAAGTTTTTATTGAGTCCATGAGCCCCAAGCCCATTTTGACGTGATTGGTATCACTTAAGGTGCACAAACAACACTTGCAATCCAGCCTTAGTATACCATGACCACCACAAAAATGTATAGTAGTCATCCCAGAGTGGTAGCTATAGCCAGGTTTGGGTCATTGAAGGATAACACTGGGGTCAATATTTAAAAATGCACCAGTCATATTGAAGACTATACCACATTACCACAATATGTGATTTTTATAGGGCGCATTCACTTTGGGCTTTTGTGTGTGCGTGCTTGATTTCTTTTCTTTCTTTTTTTTAATTGACTGATTTTGCTGATCCACCCTTGCCAACAATCTTCTGGTGGGAGATACAGAGCACCAAAATGCAGACTGAGTTGTTTTAAAAACTTATTTGTGCCATCCTCTATCACCATCCAGTGTAAGACTCAGTCATTAGTAAATCCCTTCGGCTGCTCCATGTTTGCACTCAGGGTCGCCACAGCAAATCCAAGGTGGATCTGCATGTTGAATTGGCACAGGTTTTACGCCGGATGCCCTTCATGATGTAACTCCACATTACATGGAGAAATGTGGCAGGGGTGGGATTTGAACCCGGAATCTTCTGAACTGAAACCAAGCGCATTAACCACTAAGACTCAGTCATTGACCTATAAATTTCTGTTTAGACGTCTTGCTGTTAATCCTGTTAATTTCCCCATTGCTATATGTATACATCGTGCGACCTACCATATTGGAGCTTGCATTATGAGAACCTATGCAATACTGTCTGGAGTGCAGTAGGAAGGGTCTGTGGAATATGGCTATAAATGCAATATGTGGCCAAGTGCAGTGTTGACAGTTGTGCAATATGTTCTTGTTTTTCTCTCTTCCCCCTTTTCTATCATCTCTTTATTAACTGTAATATACGAGGATGAAGCTAGAAAGCAGATGTTAGAGTTAAAGCATTCAAACACCCTGAGTTTCTATTTGTGAATTATCTTTGTTTCTATTTATTAAACTTTTTTTTTTTTTCATGAAAGTGACTGGAAACTGTCATTTTGACATTTGACCGACAATAAACTCAGAACTCGCTGTCACTGGCCGAAGTGTTCCACTGGAGGTAGACTTCACGCAACATTAAGTCATAGTTCAATACCTCGATTTGAATGCATGCTTACGTCATGCAGTCTAAAAATCAGCTCAGGGGTGAGTGACCAGTAACATAGCATGTCATGCTTTATAGGAAATATTTTCCTGGTTGTTGAATTAAACTTTAAAGCTACTCTTGGAATAGATCGACGAGAGTTAAAACTTTCCATCTGAAATGTCAAAGAAGCTGCTGATGCACCAGCAGAACAGCCTACGGTTTTGTTTTTGTTCCTTAAATCATGTATCTAATCTCTAATCTCGTGATCTTAAAATTTACTGTTGTGTCTACCATCTTCCCTGTGTGGCGCTAAAAAAGAGAGGCACTTCCTTTGTGTTTAATCATTTTGTTATGAGTCAAACGTAAATAAAAAGAAAGTCACGTTTCTTACTAAATGCGGCGCTTCGCGTAAGTGGAGAGAGAGAGATTTATGGAGGGGTTAACCTCGTCGTAACCCTTTGCGGTGAAATACCACAGGTGGCCGTCCTTCTTCGGAGACAGCTGCTTCCGACGACGCGGGCACCGGTCACTTCGGACAATGTAGGAAAACAGGAGAACAAAGGAGGTCTGATTCACACAGGCCCAATTACAACAATACCCCAGAACACACAAACGTACCCTTGAACCAAGTCGTGAGTGTAAAAAGTCCGTAAACACAAACACGCTCAATCAAACTGGCAAGTGTTTTTGTCCCTACACCTCAATCTCGTGCCGTCCTGTTTGGGAAACAGAGGCATCACGAGACAATTGTTCTGTGACCCATATCTGAGGCTGACATAAGCAAACAGGAAGAGATCCCCCTCAGCGTAGAGCGGTATTCCTGACTGCAAGGCAAGGAAGGGAAGAAGAATGGAGGGTTGACCCAAAACACGCGTGAACATTCCCAATGCAAGTTCATCCCGGATGATCGGGAGAGAGGCCGAGGCCTCTGAGAACTTCAGCCGCCATGAAACGGCACAGGTTTGTCTTCATTCTTCCTCCCACTCCACTTTCACTGGACGACACGTCTCTTCTTCCGCACTGGCAGGACATCAAGCAGAATGTGACACAAACAACATTCTGGAATTTGTTTTTGGTTTTATGACATCTGACGGTCTGGTCAGCGCTGGAATCCCAACCATGTGTTTCCTCCTGGACTGAAGCACTTAAAACGTTGTCTTATCTTCATTGCTGTAGGATGACACACAATCATATTTGGCGTCATAGCGGATTAACAAAGCACATGAAGGGCTCGACCGCATTTGTGTTTGTTTTGGATGACTTCAATCCACCAAAGTTTACATTCAGCTGGCACGATAGAGCGGCAGATAGGCTTTATGACAGGGTTATGCGGTACTCCAATGATCAAAAATCAAACACTTCCTCAACCTTTTATTCAGCAGGTGTCTCATACATTGCCCGCTATCAGTCCACAACAAACAAAAAAGAATGTCGTGTTAACATAAAGATATGTACATGGGTTCTCCAGTGCAGTGGCATTGGACAGTTTTGATGGAGATGCCGCTGTCCACCAGTTGTCTCTTTTGTATGCTCACAAGTATTTTGAAAAGTTTATTTGTTTGTTTGTGGGGTTTTTTTGTTTGTTTTACTTTTTCTGTAGCAATTGTTTCATTTGGTATTTGTTGCAATTCAAAACTGTGACCTAGTTTCTGAGGCTGTTGTTTAATTTACTGTTTTATTGCACTTTGACAATGTGAACCATGTTCTGAATCATTTGTTTCATTTATTGTTTTGTGCACTTTGAATCTGTTACCCAATTTCTGAAGCAGTTGTTTCATTTAGTTTTTTGTACAGTTTCGAACTTTGAACCATTTTCTTAAGCAGCTGTTTCATTTAATTTTTACAGCATGGAAATTGTGAGCCATTTTCTGAAGAAGAATGCTAAACTTTTCTGATGCTGTTGTTTGATTTCATGGTTTGTGCACTTGAAACTGTAAACCATTTGCTGAATCAGTTGTTTAATTTATTGTTAATACACTTGAAATTGCTGAAACAGTTACTTATTGTTTTATGCACTTTAAAATCATGACTGATTTTCTGATGCAGATGTTTAATCTATTGTTTTGTGCCCTTGGAAACTGTGAACCAATTTCTGAAACAGTTGATTAATTTAGTGTTTTGTCCACTTTGAAGCAGTGATCCAATTTCTGAAGCAATTGTTTCATTTAATGTTTTGAGCATGTTGAAACAGCAAACCAATTTCTGAAGCAGTTCTTTTATCTATTGTTTTGTCCTTTTTGAAACAGTGAGCCAATTTCCGAGGCAGTTATTTCATTTTGTGTTTTGTGTTTTTTGAAACTTGAAACTGTGAACCAATTTCTGAAGCAGTTGTTTAATTTATTGCACTTTGAAATTGCAAACATTTACTGAAGCAGTTGCTTATTATTTAAGCACTTTGAAATCATGAACTATTTTCTAATGCAGATGTTTAATTTACCGTTTTGTGCACTTTGAAATAGTGAGCCAATTTCTGAAGCAGTTGTTTCATTTATTGCACTTTGAAATGGCAAACTTTTACTGAAGCAGTTGCTTATTGTTTAAGCACTTTGAAATCATGAACTGTTTTCTAATGCAGATGTTTCATTTACCGTTTTGTGCACTTTGAAACAGTGAGCCAATTTCTGAAGCAGTTGTTTCATTTAGTGTTTTGAGCACTTTAAACAGTGAACTATTTTCTGAAGCATTTCTTTCATTTATTGTTTTGTGCCATTGGAAACTCTGAACCAATTTCTGAGACAGCTGATTCATTTTGTGTTTTGCCCACTTTGAAGCAGTGAGCCAATTTCTGAAGCACTTGGTTCATTTACTCTTTTGTGCATGTTGAAACAGTGAACCAATTTCTGAAGCAGTTGTTTCATTTTGTGTTTTGTGCACTTTAAACAGTGAAGTATTTTCTGAAGCTGTTGTTTTGTGCACCTTAAAACAGTGAATTATTTTCTGAAACAGTCTGTGATTCCAATTTGAGGATCCTTAACATGAAGCCCCAAATATATGTAACCATGAACAATAAATGATTTGCACATTGTGACCCCTTTAGTGTTTTCCTGCGTTCCAGTGTTCATCTTCCAGGCAGGATGAACGAAAATATGATCACTATCAATGAAGTTCCTGTGCAAAATGCATTTAAAAGAAACCCATTGAAAGGACTGACTGCAGAGGATCCAGAAAGCGCGGTGCTACCTCAGCGCGCCTTATCTTGTGCTAACAGTCATTGTGTAAGAGCACTTGTTAGACGCATTGATGGTTGAATCAGGACTGATTGATTAAACAGAGAGGAAAGAGGAAGGAGGAAATGATGAGTATAAAGGAAGGCGAGTGATGGATTGACCTCTGACCTCCTCTGTTAAACAGAAAACACTGGTGATTGACACTACGGGGTGTGCAGTGTAACAAACTATAACGACAACATTTAGACTGGATGACTATGTTTTTGCAGAACATTTAATAGCAATCTCCTCTGTAATTTTTGATAGGTGTAGATGTAGTCCAGCTTTAGAAGGAAAGAACTGGAAAACACAAGTTTTTAGAAAGGTTTAAAAAAAAGTAACTATTTGAAACTCTCCAAACACCCAATTAAGAAATTCCTCCACAAAATATATCTGAAACATTAAACCAGTTGTTTTAAAAAAGGTCACTTTTTAAACTCCTTAATATGCCAAATGCTTCACAGTTTCAAAATGCTTGAAACATTAAATAAAACTATTTTGTTTTGAAATGAGTCACTGTTAAAAGTCCTGAAATGCTACATGACCCAAGTACTCTAAGAATTGATCTGTTATGCTGTTATGAAATACTCAAAACACAAAACAGGGCAGCTTCGAAACAGGAATTGCTCTTTCGAAACTCCTGAAACACTAAATGTTTCATCCGTCGTCTTTCTCTTGTTCATCCTCCCAGTCGAAAGATGGCGCTATATCATTTACTGACGCACCTCTTGGAAGTATTTGTTGACTAGAAGCCGCTGGTCATCTTTTTTTTGATTTGTTTAAAGTTAATGTTTTGTAAGTTCCACAGATTCATTTCACGACCATTAAATCAGTCTTTGGAGCGGCTTTTTTTCATACGTAAATCCCGAACACTGGCGTCAAAAATGCCCTTTCAGTACCCGCAGGCTTACCGAGACGAAGCGGTTGTAAGTAAAAGCCTACTGTCTGGTTAGCTTAGCATGCTAACAAGCCGGGAGCGTTTCTCATTCATTGGAATAAGCTTTGTTAGCATGCTAGTTAGCGCCGCTGACTCAGGCTGGCTGTTGACAAATGAAAAAAACGTAAACTCTAACGTGACTGCAGCTTATTAAAACTTTTAAAAACTACTCTAGTTAATGCGTTAGGTGGTATTTACTTTGTCTTTTTGGTTAACAACAGTGCTTTGTAGGTGGCAGCTCGTTAACGCAAAGCAGTGCTATACTTTGGTCATATATACACTCAACAAAAATATAAACGCAACACTTGGTTTTGCTCCCATTTTGTATGAGATGAACTCAAAGATCTAAAACTTTTTCCACATACACAATATCACCATTTCCCTCAAATATTGTTCACAAACCAGTCTAAATCTGTGATAGTGAGCACTTCTCCTTTGCTGAGATAATCCATCCCACCTCACAGGTGTGCCATATCAAGATGCTGATTAGACACCATGATTAGTGCACAGGTGTGCCTTAGACTGCCCACAATAAAAGGCCACTCTGAAAGGTGCAGTTTTATCACACAGCACAATCTCACAGATGTCGCAAGATTTGAGGGAGTGTGCAGTTGGCATGCTGACAGCAGGAATGTCAACCAGAGCTGTTGCTCGTGTATTGAATGTTCATTTCTCTACCATAAGCCGTCTCCAAAGTCGTTTCAGAGAATTTGGCAGTACATCCAACCAGCCTCACAACCGCAGACCACGTGTAACCACACCAGCCCAGGACCTCCACATCCAGCACGTTCACCTCCAAGATCGTCTGAGACCAGCCACTCGGACAGCTGCTGAAACAATTGGTTTGCATAACCAAAGAATATCTGCACAAACTGTCAGAAACCGTCTCAGGGAAGCTCATCTGCATGCTCGTCGTCCTCATCGGGGTCTCGACCTGACTCCAGTTCGTCGTCGTAACCGACTTGAGTGGGCAAATGCTCACATTCGCTGGCGTTTGGCACACTGGAGAGGTGTTCTCTTCACGGATGATGCGAAGGAGATGTGTTGCACTGCATGAGGCAAATGGTGGTCACACCAGATACTGACTGGTATCCCCCCCAATAAAACAAAACTGCACCTTTCAGAGTGGCCTTTTATTGTGGGCAGTCTAAGGCACACCTGTGCACTAATCATGGTGTCTAATCAGCATCTTGGTATGGCACACCTGTGAGGTGGGATGGATTATCACAGCAAAGGAAAAGTGCTCACTATCACAGATTTAGACTGGTTTGTGAACAATATTTGAGGGAAATGGTGATATTGTGTATGTGGAAAAAGTTTTAGATCTTTGAGTTCATCTCATACAAAATGGGAGCAAAACCAAAAGTGTTGCGTTTATATTTTTGTTGAGTATATATACACACACACATACACGCTGTTCTGTCTGTTTCAGGTTGATGATTATCATGGCTGCAAAGTACCTGATCCATATAGCTGGTTGGAGGATCCTGACAGTGAAAAAACACAGGTAAATAATGTTTTCAGGTTGTGAAATCAGTATTATTATTTATTTATTGCATTTTGGAACTTCAGGATCTCTGGCTAATCATGTAATTGTGTTGGAATATACAGTCAGCTGCATTTGGTCAGTGCCAACCCATTGGCTTCCCATTTCCATAAAGCACTGTAACTTCCCACAATGCACTACAATTTTTAGGTGTGAAAATCGGCTTGTGTCAGTCTCCGGTAAAGATGAGAGCAATGATGGGCACAGAAGGTGCCCATTTTTTGAGTGATTTGTGGTCTTCAAAAAAAGGAACGTGGTTCATACAGGTAGTTTTTGTGATGCTGCATTGTGTAGCAACTCATCTGGGAAGAATAAAATGCTTAGGATCAAGAGATCATACCAGATTCCAACACAAAGATCCAAAAAGATTGCAATTTACAAACCAGAAATTGTCTACTGTGAATCTTGGATGAAATCTCACACCTCAAGAGGTTGTTATATTTCCAGATGCGAAGCCACTAGATATTTGTACTTTTGGCTCTGTGTGAACAAAGCAGCTGAAATGAAACAGTTAAGTTGTTCTTGTATTGTGGACTTAACTTTAATTCAAGGGGTTGAGCAAATATGCTTCATTAACCATTTAGGAATTACATCCGTGTCTTTTTCCTGTGTTTTCAGAGACAATACATAATTGGACAGTCTAAATATGAAGATTTTTGTGAATCCACATCATGACTTTTACACCTAGTTTTCTTTTGACAAGTCAGGAGATGGATACATGAACAACTTGGTCATTCACAAATACTGAGAGTATGGTATTGTGTGGTTAATCTGTCATGACTAGGTACTTGTCAAAAAACAAAAGGACACCAATGACAGAAGCCAAGGTACCCATGACAACTCTGCAGGAGTTACAGGTGTCTGGCTGTGCATCTTGCAACTACTGCATTGTATATTGGTGTTAAATATAATTGTATCCAGATATTTGAGAGGTTCTTTAAAGATTTCCCAAGGATGATTTTCTGTATTGTTGTCTTCCACAAGGCTTTTGTAAGTGCTCAGAACCAGCTGACTTTACCATTTTTAGAGGGCTGCGAAGTGCGAGATCTCTTCAAGGAGCGCATGACCGAACTGTATGACTACCCCAAGTATAGCTGTCCGTTCAAGAGGGGGAGCAGGTGAGGCCAGGGTAACCACAGTAGAATCATGTTGCTGCACTTTATTTGGGTCACTGACGCACGAGTTTGCTTTGGTTTACTCGTTTCCTATATTTGTGTTTCCAAAGCACAGATCTGCAGATCCTCTGCAATTAATGCTTCTGTCACCCCGTTTGCAGGTACTTTCACTTCTACAACACCGGCCTCCAGAACCAGAGCGTCATGTACGTGCAGGAGAGTCTGGACGCTGAGCCCACAATCTTCTTGGATCCAAATACATTTTCTGATGATGGGACTGTTGCTCTACGAGGTATCAAACAATAATTATCACAATTTCAAGCTTAGATATAATTTCTTTTCCCTAATGGAAGCATTTGGTGCACATGGTTAGTTAAAGGACCGTTGGAAATTTGGCTATCACATTTCTGTGGAACACCTTTTATATTTTTAGTCCAAAGTATCTGTTAATCAAAACACGCTTTCATGTGGTTATAATGTGTTCATGAATTAAATTTTAAAAACTAAATTCTGACTCTGTTATGTCCAGAATCAAGCTGTTATTTTTAGTTACACCACAGAGCTCAAGATGTGCTTTCCTTAACGTATATAGGTTACGCGTTCTCTGAAGACGGGGAGTACCTGGCGTACGGTACCAGTGCCAGTGGCTCGGACTGGGTGGAGATCCATTTCCTGCGTGTTGCGGGAGCCGTCCTTCTGGAAGATCATCTTGAACGAGTCAAGTTTAGCTGCATGTCGTGGACCCATGATGGGAAAGGCCTTTTCTACAACTCCTACCCTGACCAGGAGGGCAAGAGTGATGGTGAGGTCCCTGCTCCAATCTGGAGGCAGTGATCAATGATTTAATTTGAAATTATTATTATTTTTTTATTATTATCATTATATCTCGTTCTACAATGTGGTTGTTTCTGCAGCCCCAGCCCACCCGATTTACATCTCATCTGACAGGTGTATTTTCTCAGTTCCCACTAGGGGGCATCAGCAACACTAAAATATTTTGTGTCTGTCAGGAACTGAGACCTCCACCAACCTGCACCAGAAGCTCTACTTCCACATCTTGGGGACTCCACAGTCTCAAGATATCCTGTGCGCCGAGTTCCCTGAACACCCCAAGTGGATGAGTGGGGCCGAGGTATTGTGCAGAGGTTATTCTTGCACCTGAAATCTTAAAAAGTTGAAATATACAACACAACAGAGTGCATGTTGTCATGCATTTCAGGTGTCGGATGATGGACGCTATGTGCTGCTTTCTATCAGGGAAGGTTGTGATCCTGTCAACAGACTGTGGTACTGTGACCTCCAGACCACCCCGCAGGGAATCACGGGTGCGTTTTGCATGTGTGGGTACTTCCTGCATTGGCCTTGTGTCTTTGTATTTTCTGGAGTCTTCGTGTTCTTTTTAAAGCACAAAAATACTCGCCTCCTTGTGTTTAGGACTTCTGCCGTGGGTGAAACTAATCGACAATTTTGATGCTGAGTATGAGTACGTGACCAACGACGGCACGTTGTTCACTTTCAAGACCAATCTAGATGCCCCGTGTTACCGTCTCATCAATATAGACTTTGCCTCGCCGGCACAGACCAACTGGAAGGAGCTCATTCCTCAGCACGACAAAGATGTTATTGGTAAGACGCAGCACCGATCAAGTAATGGTATTGGTTGATTAATTGACTGACAGAAGATCTCCTTTATGTATCGCCTGCAGTGTTCGCCACCTGTACCTACTCCAGCTACCTGTTTGTGTGTTTCCTCCATGACGTGAAGAACGTGTTGAAAATGTACTGCCTGAGCTCAGGGGAGGAGCTGCGGACCTTCCCCCTGGACGTCGGCTCCGTGGTGGGCTTCACGGGACGCAAGAGGGACTCGGAAATCTTCTACTACTTCACCTCCTTCCTCTCCCCAGGTAGCACATTGCCGAAAGCGAATCAGTGCCATATTTATAAAACATCTCCATGCCAGTGTCGCAGTTAAAACCAGTGCGAATAAATGTGTGAAGCTGCTGGAACTAATGGCCTCCCTCTTGCTGTCCAGCGATCATTTATCACTGCGATCTGACCAAGGAGCCGCTGCAGCCGCACATCTTCCGAGAGGTGACTGTCAAAGGCTTCAATCCCGCCGATTACCAGACCACACAGGTAAATCAGAAAAGCAAAAAGCCTTTTTGTGATCCCGTCCTTCCCTAATTCAGTCGGTTTATCGTGTCCTTTCTGATAGATTTTCTACCCCAGCAAAGACGGCACTCAAATCCCCATGTTCATTGTTCACAAGAAGGGCATCAAAATGGACGGATCACATCCGGGCTTTTTATACGGCTACGGAGGCTTTAACATCTCCATCACACCGAGCTACAGCGTCTCCCGCCTCATCTTTGTCAGACACCTGGGTGGAGTCCTGGCTGTGGCCAACATCCGAGGAGGAGGGGAGTACGGCGAGACTTGGCACAAAGGTACGAGAAACATTTGGAACCTCATTGGTCACCTCGTTTTGTTTTAGTCACCAGCCCTGTGTACGTTTTCCTGCAGCGGGCATGCTGGCCAACAAGCAGAACTGCTTCACGGACTTTCAGTGCGCGGCCGAATATCTCATCAAGGAGGGTTACACCTCTCCGGCCAAGCTGACTATAAACGGAGGGTCTAACGGCGGCCTGCTTGTAGGTGTGTTCTGATGCCCGCAGAATCATGTCCAAATGAGCGTCTTTCCCCAAACCGCCTGTGACATGTTTGTGTGTTTTCTTCCGTCAGCCGCGTGTGTGAACCAGCGGCCGGAGCTGTTCGGCTGCGCGGTGGCTCAGGTTGGCGTCATGGACATGCTGAAATTCCACAAGTTCACCATCGGCCACGCCTGGACCACCGACTTCGGCTGTGCAGAAGTCAAAGACCAGTTTGATTGGCTCATCGCGTAAGTGTTCCATGACCAGAATGGAATTTTGACCATTCCAAACACTCAAAACGCATTTCTGTTTCTCCCCATTCCCAGTTACTCCCCGCTCCATAACATCCATGTCCCAGAGGGCAACGGTGTCCAGTACCCCGCTATCCTCCTTCTAACGGGGGACCATGATGACCGCGTGGTGCCGCTGCACTCCCTCAAATACATCGCCACCCTGCAGCACATCGTGGGTCACAGCCCCAAGCAGACGAACCCCCTGTTCATCCTGGTGGACACCAAGTCGGGACACGGCGCCGGCAAGCCAACCAGCAAGGTCATCCAGGAGGTGGCGGACACGTATGCCTTTACTGCTCGCTGTCTGAGCATCTCTTGGGTGAAATAACCTGCGACCCTTTACAAAAAAATGTACTTTTTCTTTACTTGAAATACGTTTCTGAAAAAGGAAAAATGACAGCAGCTGATCACGCAACCGTTATGTTGTTAGATAGCCGCATCCTGTCTTCTGCTCATGTCTTCCCATCTGCCACCCCCGCTGCCATCTCCTTTTATGACCCTCTTCCCACACCGTACACACAGACGTTTATAGCCCTTAACAATTAAGACAGAGTTCCTTGTCGTGAGATAAACGTGTAAAGCGAGGATCAGCCGTAGTGAGATCAAAGTATCAAAAGACTTTTGCATCCGGTTGTGCCGATGTGCATGTTATTTATTTATCATCTGTTCTCTCAGTGGAGAAGGTAAATGCTGACGAGACGGCGTAGTCGGAATTGTGACGTGCGTCGACAGTATTGTTTTGACCGCGAGAGCAGACACTCGAAACACGTTGCTGTGCGTTTTGAACGTCAGTCCCCGTGTTCCTTTCAGACCGACCAGTTCTACCTCTGACGTGTACTGATTGTTTCTCTTTTAAAGGGATACAAACACAACGCCATAACAACAATAAACAGCTTTTTAAAACCGATCAATGCACACTGATTTTTTTTTTTTTTTTGTATAACACTGAGGCTGTACTGTTGTGTACAATGAAATGTGTGTCACTGACATAACTCACATTTTCCTCATCATCTGAGATCTTTGAATTCTAAACAACTCATGCTTTCCAGTTACCTCTGGCTTCTTGATGAATTCTGGCATTCCTCAGGGATGTGTTGCAGCTCCTACACTGTTCACTTCTTGCTTGGATTGTGTGTTTGGTAGGATTGTGCTGTTCAGCCACTTTTTTATTTTTTTTTGGTGAAGACAGGTTTACTGACCTTGAGCTTTCTGGACCGGGGCCATCAGTACTATACAGTGAAACTCGCGATTTGTGCAGTGGTTTGTGTCTGTGCATCCTCAGCCTTTGACATTAGGAGACAACTGGTAGTGGAGCATTTAACATCGATTTTACAGCAAAATTGTGCAAATACTGATATAAACACAGAATTTTGGCATGATTATTCCCAAGGTAGTATTTACTAAATGTGATTTGTGTGATCTTGGTGTTAAATTGTAGGTTTTCAGGTATGCTGGATTTAAATTTTCATATTCCAACAACACTCTGACACTCTGAGTTGCATAAATTTGGCATTTAACCATGTTGACAGCAGATATAACACAATATATTAAACACTTAACACCTTTTAATAGATTAGTTTCCGGTGTTGAGGACCCCCCCCCCCCCAAACGGGTAAATATCAAGGGATGCACCCACTGGCTACAGCAGACAGGTTACATTCAGTTGTCTCCAGAAAACAAAGCAGTAAAGCAAAGCAAATAAATTTCCACCCATCATGTGACTTTTAATTTTGGCTCAAATTTGGTAAAACACGTGTCTGGAAAATGTATGTATGTAACCACCAGATGGCGCAATCTACCTATACTGGATGGATAGTAAATCGGTCAAAAAATAAGTGGGCAGGTAAAGCTAGAGGTGTTAGCCCTGGTGAGAATTATTGGCAACCTAGAATTTTAAGTAAAATATGTTAATAAATAACTGCAAATGACCCAATTTCGTACAACCAGAATATGTATTTTTTTTAATCATCTTGGACTTCATTTAGGAAATAGGGTGCTGTAAATCTGTAGTAGGAAAGAAGGAAACCCACGAGGGAAGCCACCAGGAGTTCTTTTCCTTAATGGAGGTCACTGGAAAAACTGCATAGTAAACCATGAGTGGTACGTATCTGGTGATATTCTGGTTTACTGCTGGCTGTAGATAAGCAGGTTCATAGTGGAGTGGAACAGAGAAGAAGTTTTGTTGCATGAAAACATCAAATCTAGGTTTGAATTTATGGGAAAGATGTTAAAATGTTCACTTGTTCTTTGCTACACTCCACAGTGAAGCTGTGACTGATCATACAACAGACACACTCATGTTGTCCTTAGAAGTTTTCAACTGTGTTGCAGTTTTCTTGGTGGCTTCCCTCACTTGCCTCCTCCTTCATGGGGACCATGAGATTGCGTGACCTGCTTGTTCACACTCACCTGTTGCTCTGTGGTAGACAAAGGCACAAACCGGAAATGGCATAAAATATCTGCCCAGTGGGGAAAAGCCACAAACTGGACAACATTGTCGTAAAAAGTTACAAACTGGAAATGACAGGGTGAGATGCTGAAGAGATTCACTTGTGCATGTCCATGACATATACATAGTACCAATAATCCTGACTGAAACTGCAGAAAGAGCTGTGCATGTAGGTCTTTAAGCTTCCCTCACCTTGGTGTCACCTGCAGTATTGGCAGATAATTATTGGCAACAACTTTTTGGTCTCCTGCCGCAGACTTTATATCAGTTTGATTATGTTTTATTTATTTTAATTGAGCGCTTTGTGGATGGCTGTACTCACACCTGAGTGGACAGATTTTAGTGGGAAAATCTGGTGACAAGAAGCTGCGTGGGGGTTGTGAAGCGTGGATGATGATGAGTAGGGGAGTGGGGGGTTGCACGAGCTGTGGACCAGGAGCCGCCACAGAACTCGCGCACACACACACACCACACGTTCCTTTAACGCGTCATCACGTGCGGAGGCTGATTGAAGAAAAGCTTGTCCTTAAATTTGAAGAGTAAAGCAGCTCATTTTTAAGAAGAGATTTTTGAGACTTTTTTTCCAAAAGAAGCGGCTTTTGAATCGCGACCCGTGCCACACTTGCTTTTGTGTTTTTTTTGTTGTTTTTTTTTTTTTTTTTCTAGTTGCCAGATCTGTGCCGCAGACTCGCACCAATCTGTGAGTCCGCCGGATCGCGTTTAAAACAACGCGGCTCCGGTTACTCACCGACTATAAAATATTCATCCATGGAAACAGCTCTCTGATTCCAGCAGGCTTTCACACGCGTGTGCGTGCGGGTTAAACTCGGGCCCTAAACATGTAATCCAAACTAAAAGGAGCGGCTCCGAGGCCGTCGGGCGCACTCACACCGGCTGCGCGCACGCGGTGCCACTCTGATCCAGAGGCGGGGAACCCGGAGGATGTCCGCTTCTTCTTCCACAGGTGAGCCACCACACTCACACGGATTACATTTTAACGCATGAATAACACGGCAAACGTTGATTTTTGACGTGGTGACAAGAAGAAGAAGAAGAAAAAAACAGCTTAATTAAATATGCGCAAAGACGCGCGCACCTTAAAATAAAATTACTAATGAAGATCGAAATGATCACGGATAAAGTTAAGATAATTTCAGATAATATCTACAAATAAAGCACACAAGCTTTATAAATAATTTTAAAGAATTGGTAAGATTTTTCGTTAAGGTCGAACATGTATAAAACTTATTTTTTTTTTATGTTCAAAGCGTGAATGAATCAGAGGATTTGAATGACGTCACGCTGACGTGTCAGATTCCGGCGCAAAAAAAACTAAAAAAAAAACTTATAGCACTGGGGAGGAATTTAGAGCGGATATTTTGCACCATCGTGCACATTTTCTCCCCTAATTATTTTTGGCGCAGCTGCTGCTTTCCCTGAACCGACCCCCCCTCCCCCGCCTTTCTCTGACGTCACTGACGTGTGTCGTGTTTTTTTTTTTTTTTTTTTTTTTTTTTTTTAATTTCCTGGTGGATTTTCTGAACGTGAAAGTAACCGATTTTTTTTAAAGTAAATTTTTCTGTTTTAGTTCTCATCTAAAACTAAAAATAATTCTTGCACCAAGCCCTCTGAAAATATCTCTTATTTAAAATTGCGAACGAACGAAAACCGAACGAAAACACCGTCTGCATAGAAAAAAAAACCCAAATATGACTTTTATTTAATTTAGCTACCAAACAAAAAGTTTTAAATATTTTGTTTTCTTTTTGTGACGGAGTATTGAAGTTTTAAGTTCCAGCCAAAAAAAAAACAAAAAACAACAAACAAACTAAAAAACACAAAATAAATAAACAAACAAATTTCGTTTATTTAAATGATAAAGTAAGTAAGTCCCTTCGGCTGCTCCCTTGTTTGCACTCGGGGTCGCCACAGCAAATCCAAGGTGGATCTGCATGTTGATTTGGCACGGATGCCCTTCATTTTAACGAAATTCTTCCGGTTTATTGGAATAAATCACTCGCATTTAACAAAAACTGTGCAGTCTTATTGTGAAAAGGTGCCGAAGCATCAATCTTTGCATACTGAAGTTCAGCAGTGTTTACACTGATTTTTTTTTTTTTTTTTTTTTTTTTTTTTTTAAGTGAGGGATTTTAGTGGCTGGTATGCATGGAGTAAACCCACCCCTGCAAAAAAAAAAAAAAAAAAAAAAAAAAAGGAGCTCAATGACCCCTTTGAACTGCATTGACAGGGTAAAGGCACATTTCCTCTGGGAGCCTGTGGGGTGAGGTGAGGGGGGATGGGTGAGGTTAGCTGGGGTGACAGAATCCAAAGTCTGCTCACAAAGTTGGTATTTAAAGAGCTCAGAATCCCCATGAGCTCCAGCAGCTTTACACCCTCTAATAATCCCTGCTGGCTCTCCATTGTTTTTTTTGTTTGTTTGTTTTGTTTTGTTTTTTTTTGCTTCATTTCATGGCAGGAGCTAAATGAATGATTTGATTGGTTAATCAGATCTTCTGCATGATGATGTGGCAGCTGCAGTATATGATTCTACTTTATCGATTCTAAAGGGTGATTAAACATGATATAGTCAGATTAATGTACTGTTGTCATGGACACCTTACGGATAAAGACTGGGGGAAAAATGTAAAAAAAAAAATTCTGTGTATCAGGAAAATAATTCTGTTCTCAAGAAAATAACTCTGTTATTAATAATTCTGTTATTTTCCACAATATTACTCTCATTTGATGACTATAAAACATAATTTCAAAAGAGTTACAACAGAAATGTGGGAACTTTCAGACAAAAATTGTCACTGGTGGACGCAAATTCACCTGGTGACAAATTTACACCTCATTAAAGGCAACAGAAATACATCTTTTATAACTTTTTTTGAAGCACTATATCCTTAAAATTACAGAAAGCTTACCAAAGCTTATAACTCACCCAAAATGCAGTAGAATCTTCAACTGTGTGGCCCATCCACAGACAAACAAGCTTGATGGAAAACACACCCACCACATAATGCATACAAATAAATGAATAAAGTAATAATAATGGGAATAATAACTTTATTTATAGTGGAGATTCTTAGTCATCCAGTGGGTTGAGTCTGGTCAAGTGGACTTCCTTGAAAGTCCACTTGACCAGACTCAGTCCATACTTGGATTCATTTATAATACATTTCTAACAGCTTTACAAAGTGCTTTACATTTCGATGACATGAAAACAAAATAAACAGGAAAAAGTAATGAATAAAAAAGCAGAAAAATACCAAAAATCAACAGTAAAATTATGAAGCAATATTTTTATATTTACATTTAAAATATGGTGACATGAAAATGCTAAAAAGAGAGACAAAATTCAAAATCAAGTCAAACAAATCAAATGTAAAACACTTAGTGAGTGTTTTAAAATAGCACATTAAATATCAGGAGTTTATTGGAGTTTATTTTGTTTAGTGCTTTGATTCCTGGTAAAGGGTCACATATATAGCTATTATAATTACTGTTATAAATAACAAAGTTGCAGAGCCCCCCCAAAACTAGTTAAAAAAAACTAGTTAAAAAAAAAACCCTGCAACTTATACTCAGGAAAATATGGTATGTTTTATTTTTGTTTTGGATTTTAAATGAAGATTCGTTCATTAGTTCACAGAGAAATGATAAAACCAAAGATAAAGAGCCTATGCAAGGAAATACAGTGGTATGTAAAAGTTTGGCCACCCCTGATGATTTGTATGATTTTCCTTTATACTGTAAATCATTGGTTGTTTGGATCAGCAATTTCAGTTAAATATATCATATAGCAGATAAACATATTTGAGAAGTGAAATGAAGTTTATAGGATTTACAGAAAGTGTGCAATAATTCTTTAAACAAAATTAGGCAGGTGCATAAATTTGGGCACCCCAACAGAAAAAATACATCAATATTTAGTAGAGCCTCCTTTAGCAGAAATAACAGCCTCTAAACACTTCCTATAGCTTGCAATGAGAGTCTGGATTCTGGTTGAAGGTATTTTGGACCATTCTTCTTTACAAAACATCTCAGGTTTGTTGGTTTCCGAGCATGGACAGCCTGCTTAAAATCACACCAAAGATTTTCAATAATATTCAGGTCTGGGGACTGCGATGGTCATTCCAGAACATTGTAGTTGTTCCTCTGCATGAATGCCATAGTAGATTTTGAGCAGTGTTTAGGGTCGTCTTGTTGAAAGATCCAGCCCCGGTGCAACTTCAACTTTGTCACTGATTCATGAATATTGTTCTCAATAATCTGCTGATATTGACTGGAATCCATGTGACCCTCAACTTTAACAAGATTTCCAGTACCTGCACTGGCCATACAGTCACACAGCATGATGGAACCACCTCCAAATTTTACTGTAGGTAGCAAGCGTTTTTCTTGGAATGTTGTGTTCTTTTTCAGCCATGCATACCGCCCTTTGTTATGTCCAAATAACTTCACCAGTTTCATCAGTCCACAGCACCTTATTCCAAAATGAATCTGTGGTGTTTGTGGTGTGTATGCAGAAAAGGCTTCCTCTGCATTACAGCATCATACAAGATCTCTTTGTGTATAGTTGAATGATTCACAGAGACACTATCTGCAGCAAGATCACGTTGTAGGTCTTTGGAGCAGGTCTGTAGGTTGACTATGACTGTTCTCACCATCCTTCGCTTCAGCTTATCTGAGATTTTTCTTGGCCTGCCACTTTGGGCCTTAACTAGTACTGTGCCTGCGCTCTTCCATTTCCTTACTATCTTCCTCACAGTGGAAACTGACAACTGAAATCTCTGAGATAGCTTTTTGTATCCTTCCCCTAAACCATGATGTTGAACAATCTTTGTTTTCAGGTCATTTGAGAGTTGCTCAGAGGCTCCCATGTTGCCACTCATTAGAAGAGCTGCAAAGTGGAGAAACATTTGTAAATGGCCACCTTAAATACCCTTTCTCATGAAAGGATTCACTGTGTAAGGAGGTCAAGGGTCAATGAGCTTACCAAACCAATTTTGTGTTCCAATAATTAGTGCTAAATGTATTCAAATCAGTAAATGACAAGGGTGCCCAAATTTATGCACCTGCCTGATTTTGTTTAAATAATTATTGCACACTTTCTGTAAATACTCGAAACTTCATTTCACTTCTCAAATATCAGTGTGTTTGTCTGGTATATGATATATTTAACTGAAATTTCGGATCCAGACAACCAATGATTTATAACGGAAAATCATGAAAATTATCAGGAGTGCCCAAACTTTTGCATACAACTGTATGTTATTTTGTCTGTTCAGTTTGTTGCTCTTATAATCAAATCACTAATTGATATAAGGCTTCTTCCTGTGCTGTTAAAAAATTTTAGGCATTAAAAAATTAAATAAAACAAGCAAAAACAATAAAAAAATTCCAAAAAAAAAAAAAAATCATTTACAATAAAGACTACAGAATGTTTCACTTTTAAAGCTGAAATATTTGGTGTGAGCTTAACTGTCATTTTTGCATGGTGATCAATTCATTTTTTAATTGTTTATTGCCTGGAATCATGCATTGGGCTGCAAACCTACAAAGTGATCAGTTTATTCATTTGAATTTTTGGTTTTATATATATATATATATATATATATATATATATATATATATATATATATATATATATAATTTTTTTTTTTTTTTAATAAAGGACATAAAATTCTCTAACATTTAGTTTTCCATATTCATTTTGGATATTATTTGTACACATCAAATTTGTTTTTTAATTGACATACCAATAGACAAGAAATAAATACGCATGACACATTTATACAGAAACAGGGGGCTTAAGAATTCAATTTTCAGTGACCACTATCCAATATGGTGTTTATGAAATCATGGTCTACAAATGTCATTTTTTAAAATTAAAAAATGGGACTTATTTCTCTAATATTCCACTTTGTTTAATAAAATTGAGAAAATTCACTCCAAAATTTGATTTTTCATGTGTTATAACACTGGCAAATGTCAAACTTCACATTTTAATGACATGTTAATGAATTAAAAAAAAATAGGGTACACATTTAAACAGAAACAGTGTGGTTAATAGTTAAATAATCTGTGAGTATTACCCTGATCATCTTTGTAAAATCACATATCAAGCTAAAAAAACAAGACACTTTTAATTAATCCAATATATATTCTAATATATTGTTTTTACTTCACAAAATGGTGAAATTTCTTTGTAACACTTGATTTTTCATCTTACTTTTTAAAATTAACATTTGTAAATGACAGATTTGGTCTTTTACTGATATAAGGGTTAAAAAAAAAAATCAGAAAGCACATTTATACAGAAGCAGCGTCGTTCAATATTCAGTGATTATGACCTCATTTGTTGTTTATGTGAAATCATATGGAGTAACAATCATATCAAAGTATTAATCAATCTGAAAAAGTCTGTGACTTACTTTTAATATGCTATTTTATTTATTAGAAAGGTTCCATTTCTCTGTAACATTTGATATATATTTAAAAGTAACATTTACAAATTTCAGATCTGGTGTTTTATTAACAGTGAAGAAATGTACTCATACAGAAACTTTAAAGTGCTCAAGAGTTTTACATAGCATGTTTTAAATGAATAAAAGACAGTTCGTTAACGGAATATATATATAAATATAAAAAAACTTTAAAAGATCGATAAAGCACAAAAGTGCTTTTATAACTAAAATTAGCTCTTGACTAAAACTGAGAACATTTAATATTTTAAAAGTTATTTAAGTATTTATATCAAATATTTGTAAACAGCTTTTTCTTTTTAAATGTATAATCAGCTGACAAATTTTTTTTTATATATTTTTAAAATGTAAATGAAAGTCAGATTATGAAGTGTTATTATTATTATTATTATTATGTTATATTTTCTTGCTGGTCACTGAGTGGAAGTTAAAGATTTAATTTTACTGTTGAAGGATGTGTGATAATCAGCTGCAGCTGAGGATGGATTTGTTGGTGATGGACGCGGCTCACGTGACTAAAAGCATCACTTTTCAACTTTTTTCTTTTCGTATGCAGTTGCATTCCAAAGCTGTGAGTTCAGCTCTGCTGCCCGCTGCTGGGAGGTGACTGCTGAAGAACACGAGCTCAAAAACAACACGTGTCCATGCTGAATGCTGATTACATTTCTTAGAAACTGAACATGAACATGCAGTTCTGAAATCAAATCGAACTGAGTCCCTATGATGTTAAAAAAAAAAAAAAAACACCACTCCATTCAGCTTCACGTGGCTCCTTTTGTAACGCTGAACTTTTACATCGCAGTATGTGACAACATATTTCCACCAGCACATGAATTTTTCATTATGATTCACAACATTCTAAGTCTTTGTTTCACTACTGTGTAACATGCAAATGTGTATTTTTACTTGCAGATTCAAATTCTTTCCTGATTTGCAGTACATTGTAGGTTTTATTTCCATAGATGGTAATAACTGATCTGTCATCAGTTTTTATAGGTTCTAAGCATAAACAACTCACCTGGGATCTGTGTTAAACTGATCTAGGATTTGGTTTTATTATTGATCTAGGATCAGTTTTTATTACTTTTAAATATGACAACGTAGTCTCAGTTTTGGGATTTTATTATTCCACCCACAGAAACTTTTAATGACTTTTAAATATAATCATGTTTGGGATCCATTTTATAAACAGCTTTTAAATATAATAAACTGATGAGCAATTGTGGAATCTGTTTTTATAAACAGCTTTTAAATATAATAAACTGAGGATCACTTCTGGGATCTGTTTTTATAAACAGCTTTTAAATATAATAAACTGAGGATCACTTCTGGGATCTGTTTTCATAAACAGCTTTTAAATAGAATTAACTGAGGATCACTTCTGGGATCTGTTTTATAAACAGCTTTTAAATATAATAAACTAAAGATCACTTGTGGGATCTGTTTTTATAAACAGCTTTTAAATATAATAAACCAAGGATCACTTCTGGGATCTGTTTTCATAAACAGCTTTTAAATATAATAAACTGAGGATCACTTCTGGGATCTGTTTTCATAAACAGCTTTTAAATAGAATTAACTGAGGATCACTTCTGGGATCTGTTTTTATAAACAGCTTTTAAATATAATAAACTAAAGATCACTTGTGGGATCTGTTTTTATAAACAGCTTTTAAATATAATAAACCGAGGATCACTTCTGGGATCTGTTTTCATAAACAGCTTTTAAATATAATAAACTGAGGATCACTTCTGGGATCTGTTTTTATAAACAGCTTTTAAATATAATAAACTAAGGATCACTTGTGGGATGTGTTTTTATAAACAGCTTTTAAATATACCAAACTGAGGATCACCTTTGGGATCTGTCTTTATAAACAGCTTTTAAATATAATAAACCGAGGATCACTTGTGGGATCTGTTTTTATAAACAGCTTTAATAATAAACCGGGGTTCAGTTCTGGGATCTGTTTTTTTTAACCGCTTTTAAATATAACAAACTCAGGATCACCTCTGGGATCTGTCTTTATAAATAGCTTTTAAATATAATAAACTGAGGATCACTTGTGGTATCTGTTTTAAAGCAACTTTAAATATAGCATGTTGCCTGTTGTGATCCACGGGTTCTAGATTGGGTAGTGTTTATAAAATAGGTAGCTGACATTTTGTTCATGGGTGGTAATGAATTAAGCAAAGCTTGTATAATGAGTTGGAATGGAGTATGAGTCTAGAATGTTTTTAGAATGTTATAACCTAACCCTTTTATTTCCTGTTATGTAATTTTTTAAATATTAATTTTCTATCATAATGTATTTCTAAATTGTTTAGGTTCTTGTTATCATATGCACACTATTATTATTATTATTATTATTATTAGTGTATTTTATTATTACTTCTACTTTGTCATTTGTTTTTTGAATGGACCACAATGGAAATAAGTGTTTTCACTTCCTTGTGTTATCCACATATTTTTTAACATATTTCCAATTATATTATGTACTTACACTAACCTTATTAAATAAAATCATGCGCTCGCAGTTTTAATATTAAGATGATTTACTGCCCCCTGCTAGAATGGTGTGTGAGTCCAGAATGTAGTTAGCAGCGTTAGCTAATATCAGTAGCTTCTCCAAAAATTTTGTCCTTTCAACGTTCCGTTTTGGCAGCGTTCATCCTTGACCCAAAAGACATAAGTATACCAAATGGTAAATGGCAGCTCTCCCCAGTTTGTCCGTTGCAGGTGCTTCTAATTTTAGACAGAGGTGGTGGTAGAAGACATCAAATGCAATACTGTTCTCACTCATGGTACCAGCAAAATGAGACTTAACTAGACTAACTAAACCAATTGAACTACAAAAACACAATAAATCAATAATACTAACAACACTGTTAAACTAACATGAACTAGAAAAATAACATTTAAAACCCCCAAACCCCAAACTCCCATGATGCATTGCAGCAGACCATCCATTGTTTACTGGTTAGTTAAATTGCTAATTTCTCCAAAAAATGTGGCCTTTTAACTTTCCATTTTCACACCATTCATCCTTGATCCAAAATACATAGGCACATTAAACAGCAAATGTCAGCTCTTCCCGGTTTCTCTGTGTTTGAAGCTGCACGCATGCTTGCACGTAGAGTCCACTTGGCTATAAATATAAACTAAGAATCACTTGTGGACATGTTTTTAAATAGCTTTTAAAGATAATAAAGTGAGGATCACTTGTGGGATCTGTTTTTAAATAGCTTTTAAATATAATAAACTGAGGATCACTTCTCAGAACAGTTTTTAAAACAGTGTTTAAGTGTAATAAACATGATTTGTTGTGTGATTTATTTATTTACATCTTTTAAGTATAGCAAAGCTGATAATCACTTTTAGGTTTTTTTAAATATAGCTTTTAATTATAATAAAAACTGAAGATCAGTTCTAGAACATTTTAAAAACACCTTTTAAGTATAATAAACATTTTTTTGTTGTGATTTATTTGTCTGTTTTATTTTTTTAACAGCTTCTAAGTATAGCAAAGCTCAGAATCACTTTTAATTTAATTAAGCTTTGTATTATAATAAACTGACTACTAGTTCTGGGATCAGCTTTGCAATTTGAGAATTAGTTTTAGATTCATTTGTTAAAGAGCTTTTAAATATAATAAAGGGAGGACCAGTTCTGGGATCTTTTTTATATTAAAAGCTGATTAACTAACATCTGATTAGATTTAAAGTGATCTTCACTGGTTTGAAATACAATAAAATAATCTTGGATTAGTTTTGGTGTGATCTTATATCAGTTTTGTTTTACAGATTTAAACTGTAATAATGTAAGATTTCCCATTTATTTTTTGTTTCTTTAATCAATTATTAACTGATCTGGGGTCAGTTTTATAGGTTTTTTGAAAAAAATAGAGTGACCTAGGATTAGTTTGATCCTGTTGTACTTTACATTTTTAACTATAACAGAAAAACAGATCTGAGATCAGTTTTTCAAGTTTCAAATTTACTAAACCTATACGGCCAGGTTATTATTATTATTTACAGGTTTTAAACTAACTTAATATTACTTTTTGTACTTCTGAAGTATAACTAATTTGGGATTGCAGTTTTTAAACTGATTTAAAACCAGTTTTAAATGTCTTAGAAACAGGAAACTAACCTGGGAATCATTAATCTGGTTTTACAGAGTTGAGGTATAATATAAAGTGGACATTTCTAGAATTTATCCTTCTTTACCAGAAGGCTGATAACACTTTTTGGACATCCTGCAAACAAACAAAACAAAACAAACACACACCAGTGAAAACATATACTAATTTGCAGAAAAAAAAAAACAACACAATATCAATGTCACAATTGTGATAGTTATAATTCCATTGCTATTTTTGAAGTATATCTATCTGCCTGTCTTGCTCCCATTTTGTATGAGATGAACTCAAAGATCTAAAACTTTTTCCACATACAAAATATCAGCATTTCCCTCAAATATTGTTCACAAACCAGTCTAAATCTGTGATAGTGAGCACTTCTCCTTTGCTGAGATAATCCATCCCACCTCACAGGTGTGCCATATCAAGATGCTGATTAGACACCATGATTAGTGCACAGGTGTGCCTTAGACTGCCCACAATAAAAGGCCACTCTGAAAGGTGCAGTTTTATCACACAGCACAATGCCACAGATGTCGAAAGATTTGAGGGAGTGTGCAATTGGCATGCTGACAGCAGGAATGTCAACCAGAGCTGTTGCTCGTGTATTGAATGTTCATGTCTCTACCATAAGCCGTCTCCAAAGGCGTTTCAGAGAATTTGGCAGTACATCCAACCAGCCTCACAACCGCAGACCATGTGTACCCACACCAGCCCAGGACCTCCACATCCAGCATGTTCACCTCCAAGATCGTCTGAGACCAGCCACTCGGACAGCTGCTGAAACAATCGGTTTGCATAACCAAAGAATTTCTGCACAAACTGTCAGAAACCGTCTCAGGGAAGCTCATCTGCATGCTCGTCGTCCTCACCGGGGTCTCGACCTGACTCCAGTTCGTTGTCGGAACTTCGCACAGCCATTGAAGAGGAGTGGACCAACATTCCACAGGCCACAATTGACAACCTGATCAACTCTATGTGAAGGAGATGTGTTACACTGCATGAGGCAAATGGTGGTCACACCAGATACTGACTGGTATCCCCCCCCCATAAAACAAAACTGCACCTTTCAGAGTGGCCTTTTATTGTGGGCAGTCTAAGGCACACCTGTGCACTAATCATGGTGTCTAATCAGCATCTTGGATATGGCACACCTGTGAGGTGGGATGGATTATCTCAGCAAAGGAGAAGTGCTCACTATCACAGATTTAGACTGGTTTGTGAACAATATTTGAGGGAAATGGTGATATTGTGTATGTGGAAAAAGTTTTAGATCTTTGAGTTCATCTCATACAAAATGGGAGCAAAACCAAAAGTGTTGCGTTCATATTTTTGTTGAGTATATATATATTGCTTTGATGAGGCAGTAGCCATCAAATAATATTTAATTTATTAAAGTGTTGCTGCTTCACTTTATATTAAAATACTAATTATCAGCAAACATGCAGTAAATTATTTATGTTTAAAAAAAAAAAAAAAAAAAAAACTGACTGCGTGCTGGTTGCGAGTCTGATTCCCTCGTTTGCCTGAAGTCGTAGTAGGAAAAAAAAGGAAAGGAAAGCGTGTAATTGACAAAGTCACGTGATCTCACTACGGGAACGGGCACAGCCTGAGAGAGAGAGAGACATGACAAAAATATCAAACGGCACAGCGCACGCACGCCGTGTACCATGCGAGCTAAAGCGGTGCGCGTCGGGTTCGTGGACGCGGGATTAATGGTGACCGTTTTCACGCAGGAAGCTTCTCAACTTGGGCGCAGAGGGTCCGCGGGGAAACATGGCCGAAGGTTATTCCGCAATTCTTCTTTTTTTTTTTTTCCCCTGTTTTCTGCTCCGGTGTGGACGCGTGCGTGCGGGAGCAGGAGGAGGAGGAGAGGAGCAAGGTGCAGCGTGATGATCTTAAAAAAAAACAAACAAACAAAAAAAAAAAAACACACACACACCCAAAAACGCCCAAACTGAAGCGATCGTCCCTTCGATCGGCGCGGCTGCGTGTTGCGAGTGGAGCTCCACGCGCGCACACCTGCCTTCTGGATCCACTCATCAGAGTCGTGCGCGAGGAGGTGGGGAGGGAAAAAAAAAAAACGTAACCCTCCACGAGTTACACCGACATGCCCGAGCAAATCGTCACGGAGTAACTTTTTTTTGTTTGTTTTTTTTGGTGGTGTGGGTGCGCGTTTGTTTTGCGCCCCTCTTGGAGGTAGTCTTGAAATTTTCTACTGTTCCTGAACTTCTCACAGCCTGTATTTGGAAGAGGGGATTCCCCTCCTCCTCCTCCTCCTCCTCCTCACACACGCGCGCGTGTCTTAAAGCACTTTTACGCACCGGTTACGCGCGCGGGTTGTGGAAGTCTGAGCCAATAATTTTTTTATTTCTCCCCCCACATGTTAAATATTTTAGGAGGGCCGGGTAAAGGTGACGCAGAAGACCCCGACAAGTCCACCGAGCCGGAGTCCCGGACTCGAACACAGATCCTGTCCGGATCGGGCTTCTGCAAATGGTTCAACGTCCGGATGGGTTTTGGATTTATTTCGATGACCAGCAGTGACGGGGGTCCCGTGGATCCTCCTCTGGATGTTTTCGTCCACCAAGTGAGTTGACTCACGTGGGGGGGGAGATTTGGGGGTTGGACAACAGAAAAGTAACTTGTGATGTCACGTTGTTTTGTTTTCACAAAGAATCATCCATGGCTTCTCTTGGCACCTGAATGCAGCCCCGGTTCAATGTGCGCGGAAGTGAACACACTTTCAAGGATATAACTTTAGTGTTTTTAGAGTTGGGCTTTATTAACTGCACTTTTTTTGTGTGTGTAATTGTGATTGTTGAGGTGTTTCAAGTGTATAGTCTTGTCACATTAAAGGGGCCACAGTTTACAAAATATTAAAGGTGCACAATGTGTTTTTTTTTTAAGATTTAAGTCCTAAAAAGAATTTTCTTTGGCATTACTATTAGCCTTTAATTGCGGGACTCGTTATATAAGAGTGGCAATATGATCAAAATTCACTTTGTCGAGAAAAACTGCAAAAATATCAAAAGATTGCAAGATTCTGCCCCTTACCAAAAACCAAATCACTGGATTCCTCATTTTGAGTTTATTAAAGGTCACGTTGCAAACCAGGCCTGGGACCCTCACAGACAGTGTCCATCTTGTGAAAGGCCCCTAAAATGAGTCATAAACCAGGCATGGTTTAGTCTCACATTTTAATGTTACTGGCTCTCACCAACAGGGGGAGATCTCCCTGTGTCTGAAGCTTGGGCACATGATGAAATAAAACTTAACTTATATTTCTCGGAACTTCCAAACAAATAACACAAATACTTGATAGCTAACATAAACTAAAGAATTAAACAGCCTTGAACTACTTATGGTCGCAACCTATACAGTCCATGATTGTGTTGTCAATTACGATGACTTGCGCGAAGGATGCTGGGAAGCACACAGTGACAGCCAAAAAGAGTAGAGTGATGTCACCTGGCTGCTAACTCAAACAAAATAATCCACGATGGCAGAAAATGCTCCAAAACATCTTATATCTCTGTGAAATTAACATGTTTCTCATATATTTAGTAAAAGTTGGCAGAAAATAAACACTTTTAAATATAAAAATGCTATTTTTGAAATGAGGTAACACTTTTATGGGGATTTGCACGACATCGTATAGATGTTAGCGTGCACGCCAAGGGAACGCACATTACGCTAGGTCAAATGCGCACACGTGCTTCCACCTGCAGACGGGTTTAAAAGGATAATAAAATATTCGTTATGGAATTCGCTCCAGGTAAATACATTCATTAAAATGAGCTGTAATTTTGCAACATGTTTACAAAAATAAACCAACATTTTAATACTTGGATTTCAGTATAAACTAAATTTTATCTTCTTTTTTTTTTTTGAAAGGCCGTACAGCTTTAAAGACCGATGAACACTGGATGGTATGGTACCGATATTGGGGAGTAAAAAACAATAAATAAAAATACAAAACTGATATATGTTAATGTATACATTTAAAAAATGGGAGTGGTTCCTAACATTTTATTGTCAAGCATTTATGACAAGGAAATGTGTTTGATGCTTCATGTTTTATTGTTCTAATATGAACTCGATTATAAATAACTATGAATATAACCAATAACTAGCCAACGTATGTCACTCTGCTTTCACTTGGATTGACAGTTGCAATGTCATATTGCTCAGCATTTGCATAAAATAGATTTAATATCTATTTTGGTTCTACCTCGCTAGCTGCATCGCGAAAACCTGTCTCTTGTTATTAAATGCCCGCTCTGATCAAAAATGACAGGCAGCTTGTTGCATTTCCTCTGTCTCTTGTTGCTAATGTGACCAAGGGACAATGGGGTCCCAGCCATGCTTGACAGCGAGCGCCCACTGCAGGACAAACTATGCAATAACACCATTTTCAACAGCCAAAGCTTTTTTTTTCTGTATTGGTTATTTGGTAAATAAAAGTTTTTTTTTGGCAATACAAATATATATTGTTTTTGTAAATAGTTGAGGTTTAGTATTAAAAATCCTGAAAGTCCCACAATTCCAGGATTTATGAAAAATTCTCTATCAGCAAATTTTAGACTTGAAATGGCCTCATTTTGGATGTTTGTGACATATGTAACGGAAATTAAAATCATTATTCCCAGTTGTTCTTTGACAGTCTGCAGGAGGGAAGAAGGCCTGTTTTTACTTTTGTGCTGCTACATTTCTGCATCACCTCTGAGAATTATGGGTAATCAAACCATTCAAAGGCTTTTGTGAGACGCTGGGGTGCAGCATTCACGACTCACAATGGCACAGTGTCTCTGCTGCACGTCAAAAGAAGCTAATTGGTTGAATTTACTGCTGCGGTTTACCCGCAACAAAGTCACAGACCAGAGAAAGAAGCTTGAGGTTTATATCAAACGTTAAGGCCTTAAGAATAACAACCGACTTTTATTTGCCAGTTACTTCGGAAAGTTATTCACTGTTTCAAAACGCTAGAAAATGTGTCACGGTTGCATCAGGAAATTATTCACTGTATTTAAAATGCTCGAAACAGTAAATCACTATTCTGAAATATTTGAAACTATACAAAACAATTACTTCAAAAAGGGATGGACTCGTTTTGCAGAGCTTGAAATGTGGAATAGTTTTTTTTTTTGTGTGTGAAATTATTCAGTGTTTTCAAAAATAATTTAAACAGTAAGCTAAGTGCTTGAGAAAGGAATTAATGTTTACCAGTATTCAAAATGGAAAGTGAAGCAATTACCCTATTTTCTGGATTTGGTATTTTTGTAGTATGCTTTTTATTAGTGGCATTTATTCTTTTATTATTGTATTATATTTTGTATCGTACTTTGATTCCTGAAAAAGTCCTATATAAATGGTGGTGGTAGTAGTAGTAATAATAAGAATTAATAATTATTATTAATGAATACGTGATTTTTTTTTTTTTTTCAGTATACAAGTCACAGGACGTCCCAAACTTATTAAGGAAAAAAATGCAATTTATTCTCTGCAAATTATGGTACTCAAAATGATTTGTTGCAGAAATGAATTAATAATATAAAACAGTATGGGGGAAAAAAAAAAACAACTCCCCATTTTAATTATACCAAAAAAAAAAAGAAGAAAAAAAAACATACCTGTCTGGTGTAAGAAAGGCAGGCAGAAAAAGATAAAAACAAACAAACAAACAAGACAAAAGTAATGAGCAAAATCAACCACCATGAATCACAGCAGTACTATAATTAAAAACTAGACCAAATAAAATCACACACGGGACACCCTCAACCCACCCCTGATTTTTTTTTTTTCTGGCTACGCCCCTGCATTAAACACTTTTAATACAGCCCATCTTTAAATACACCAAATTTGTCCTTTTACATGACTGTTGTTGTGGTTTCTCCTTCTGTCGGAAGCACATTTAGGTTTTGTTTGTGTCTTTTAACAACATAAAGTCGGTGCTTTATTCATTGCTGTGAACACGACTTTGCTGTGTGGCTGTTTCACGGTTTGATTTTCACACATGTTGAACGATATGTTTTTAATTTAAATTTTTTTGAATGTGCACTGCAGGTATGTTGTGCTGAATTTTGCTCCTTGCGCATATTTATTGGCATCAGTGATCAGTTTATTGAAACACTGCAGCTTTGTGTGTTATGCACAGAGTTAATTCTGCGCAGCAAGTCCAGATCATTTGAGTCATCCTTTGTTTTAACTCCTCTTTTGACATTAAATTGTGCCTCTCGTGTCTCCGTAATGTGGCTTAAAAACTCTCTCCGGGAGGTGTTTTGGCCTCGCGGTGTTTTGTGCTCATCTGGTGGGAGGGGCTTGTGTGGGTCAGATGTCACAGTGGTGAACACAGTGCAGCGATCACGTCTTATTCAGAGAAACGTTGGTTTTATTTTCATTTCACATATGTGTTAACTCATAGCCTTGTGCTGATCCACTTATGCTTGGGTCACATCAGTTTATAATCTAACTTTACCTGTGGCTTCAAGAGAAAGTTGCACAATTCTACGCACAACTGTTCATGTTGAAATAACTCTGTTATAAGCAAACTTTAAGGCTGAAATGGCTCATTTTACACTTCTGTGACATATGTAACGGACGTCCAAATCTGGAGTCTTGCTGGTTCCACGGGACACGCCCACAGTGAAGTGATCTGCGCTGTGTGAGACACTCCCAAATGGCCAATCAGTGGCAGAAAGATGGAGCAGGTTTTATTCCTTTATGCGCTTTTGATTCGCAGGTTTTTCGGTGATGGGGAAAAGTATAGGATCATTCGTCCACCTTTTCTCGACGATTTGTGACTTTGTGACTTTTTTTCCCTTGTTCAGCTATCGTGTGCCGTGCGAGCGGCCCCTAAGTCACCCAACATTATCCGTCTATTCTCCGTTGAATTACACTGAGCACTTCGTGAAACCGGGCCCCGGTTGACCTACATTAGCTTACTGTAAATGTGTATAACAGGGCCCCTTTAACTTCCATGTTTGCATTGCCATCGTTGCTGCGGATAATGAAAAATAATCATAATAGACACAGCTGCCTTTTCTTAAATATATATTTCTTTTCAGATGGATCCATTCCTATTTTGCTTCTACTTCATACTCCAGGCTTGTGATTTATTTGCTGCTCCGAGATGTTTAGCCGAGTATCAGGCAGAAGCTCTAGTGTGGGAACGAGCTGAGCAGAAGTCAAATAAACACGGTCTGTCTCAGCGTTTTTGCAGCTGAACACAGGGACGTTGGTGCCACACAGGCGTGTGATCCAAAATGATCAAAAAGCTGTAAATATTAAAATTACCTATCATTTCATGCAGTTGTTCCTAAAAGACCATTAATGTTAATACTATTAATTAATGTTAGTTTGATATATTTAGTCGTATCCTGACAGCCGACAAGAAACTGAAAAACTGCAATGTTTTTATCGAACCGTGGGGTTTGTGCTATAAAATACTGCGACATCAACAGCAATTGATCAGATGTTTGTCTGTGATCTGTTACCAAATCATGAGTGTGGAGTATCAAAAGTAAGAGTAATAAACAATTTACAAATATAAATATAAATACTCCTCACTACTGGTTCACTGGCTACTACTGTTCCTCTCATTCCCGTCGTCTGTCTTCCTGTTACTCCTCCTTCTCCCGAGTGAGGAATTGTACAGTCGGATGGCCTGAGGGCCGGTGCAATAATTAGACTTTTTGTGTAACTGATGCATCCTTATTGTATGATAAACAACTTTTGCCTAGATCAGTGTTAGCAAGTGTGGGAAAGTTCAGATCTGATGACTTCAGACTTGGACTTCTGTTGCGTTTTTTGTTTAAAAAAATACATCATGGTCATCAGTTACATTACCAGTTTGTTAATTCAGGCATTTAATCACAAATGATTTACGACTACCCCAAAATATAGTACTTGCAAGCGTGCGCCACGGTATCATTTTGTTAGCTTGATCACAGATCACTCGTACTTTTTGGTGTTTAGTTATGTTTAGAGCAGTTTAACTTGATATTTCATGTTGTTTTAATTCGTTTAATTCTGAGTTAGCGTCATACCTATAGTTTAAGGGTGTACTCTCACTAGACCAGGTTGCCTTGTACCATGTCTTAGCACCATTGTTAACCATCCTGCCACATTCCTCCGCTGGCCTGTACTTGTACTGCGCTACATGTTCAGCGTTTCCCCTACAGTATTATAGGCCTGGCGGGCCACCAGGCCAAGGAGAACCCCCGCCAAGCCAGGCATATTTTTTTAAATAACGCCAGTGAAAAATAATGCAGAGGAAATAATTACTAATATCCATTGATTTGGAAGTCAGTAATCATTTTGTTGCATCAACAAGGCTTTGATTATGGCTTTTGATTCCCCTTATTATTTTATTTATTTTGATCTTACTGGTAGTCAGCTAACAGAAGGTGTCAAACATCACAATCTATCGACGTCACGGATTTTGATTCTCATCAACATAAAAAAGTCTGACATTCCTTCCTGGAATATATTTTTGCACTGTAGATGTCTTTACTTATGAAACACTCCCTTGCCGTTTGTGCAATATAAGGTGTTTTTGAAACTCCTTTACGACATTTTACACCAGACAGGTGAATTTCTGAAGGTAAAAAAAAGTATAAAACTGTAATTTGTGTGATGGATTTGTATCGTGAGGGACTTGTTAAATTGGCCACTGTCCAACACGTCAATCAGGACTGCTAATTTGTGTCACTATAAATTTAAAATAACTTTAAAAGTAGTCCAATTCTGCTTAAAACCGCAGACCTGGCAACATGGCTCCACTACCACAATAATAAAGTTTGAAATGTTGTTGACTTTGTGGCTTCTTTAGAGTTTGTTTGTTTGTTTAGTCCAGAAGATCATGGGTTCAAATCCCCGCCTGACTGGAAAATCACTCAGGGCCCTTGGGCAAGGCCTTTAATACCCTGTTGCTCCCGATGTGCAGTGAGCGCCTTGTTTGGCAGCACCCTGACATTGGGGTGAATGTGAGGCATAATTGTAAAGCGCTTTGAGCGTCTGATGCAGATGGAAAAGCGCTATATAAATGCAGTCCATTTATTTGTTTGTTTTTTTTTTGGCTTTGCTGGCATTGCATGTGCCTTGCGTAATAAATTACGCAAAGCAGGATTTATCAGTCAATCGTGCTGCACGCGTAACAAGATTTTAATGGAGGCAGCAGATGATGAGGGAGCGTTTTGCAGCTTTGCTCGCTGACAGCAATTCATGTTGGTCAATAAAGGCAGAAACCAGATCCTTCTTAAAAACAGCTGTGCTTGAATGAATTGAAGTCTGTACTGTTCAAGTAGTAATAATAATATTAATTGCAATTGTTCATTGATGTGAAGTCCAACTGAACCATACCTGAGACCAACTCTTGAAGCGGACTCAGGCATGGTTAAGCAGACTGGACCTTTGGGCTCAAACATGCTTGGGCACAATATGAACCACTTTATATATGATTAGCTTGATAGCATTCTTGCCTCGCAGTAAGAAAGCCACAGGTTTGGTTCCACTAATGTGTCGTCCTTTTCTGTGTGGAGTTTCCATGTTCTCTCCGTGTGTGAGTGGGTTTACTTCCGCCATCAAAACATGCCTGTTATGTTCATCGCCCGGCAGGGCTTGGATGCAGACTTGGCAGTCCAGTCACTGTAGAAACATTCAGTCCGAAACCACATGAGGGTGGAGACTGGTGTGGCTCAGAACGCAATGTGCAACTGAGTGCCTGCTCTTGAATCTGAGTAATCTGTGCAAATGGACCTTCGACTTCAGGGTTATCGGAACGCCTGGCCAAGGTTTAAATTTGTTTTTTTTAAAGATATGAGCGCTGAAGAACCCAGGCTTGCCCGGTAGGGTTGTTCCATTTGATTGACAGCTTAGAAAATCATGAAAATGTACAGAAAAATAAGCAGGGGGTGTTTGGGGGCATGTCCCCCTAGTCCCCCCTTGTTGTTACACCCATGCTTTTGTGTGTGTGTGTCCGGTTAGCTGCTAGCTAAATGCAAAACAAAACAAAAACATTGTAAACACGTCACATTAATTCACGCACAACAGTGGCCCTCACAAGAGGAGCAAAGGTGACGAGGTGACTAGGAAGGAACATAAGGACAATCCAGCGAGGAGAGAGGAGGGATTTTTCCAAGAAGCGGGAAGAGGAGGAATGTGGGGAAAAATACGCATATGTAGGGTTTGCAGGGCGCTAGCAGTAGTCAAGGAGGAAAACATGAGCGAGAGGATGGAAAAAGACGAGTGAGTGGAAGAGCAGGAGGTAGAAAGAGGGAGGGAGCGTGCATGCGTGAGTCAGAGGGAGGGAGGGTCCCCGCCCGGCGCCCAACCACGAGTTCGCTTCCTGTGAGGCCTCTTCATCACGGATCACATCCGATCACTTCCTTTTTGGAAGGTGTGCTCGCGTGAGCCGGGGGTGGGGGAGAGGACGTGCATTTTTTGTGTGTGGAGGGTGAGGTTAAAGCGGGGGCCCCTGGCGAGATTAACCTCTGCTCTGTGTCACCGTTTGGCATGCAGGCCCCACCCACCACCAAATCAGCCAGTATCGGCCTTTGTCTCTCCACCACCTCCACCGCCCCCCCAATCCAACCCTTCACTTCTGCACATCAAAAAATGCAAAAGAAGAAGAAAGCCCGGTCACGTGACTTCTTTTTGAGGCGCGGGCTGCACACAGCGGAGATAATAAGCTGAACTGAAGCTCCTCTCTGCTCCACAGAGCAGCTTCGACCCTTCCCATCAGTTTGTTGGTTCACTACAAATTCTGTTCACTTTCACACAAATATGTGAAAAATGTGAAAAATTCTTAAATTTGTCAAAAATTGAATGAAATGTCATCTGATTATTAGAAATCCTCTGATCACCATCTCCAACCCCATGTGGCTTTTAACTGGGTCAGTTTCTTTAAATTTTATTTCAAATTGTTAGAAGGTGAGCGTCCTTCCATCACTGCTTGTTGTGTTTGCTTTGAGGAGAAGAAATACACAAACTACAAACAGAAAGGAATTGTAGATCTAAACCCATGACCTTTTTGCTGTAAAGCAAGTGTGCTAGCCATTTCTACCGTTCCGCCCATGAATTCACTGTGAAGCTAACTTTCTAAAAGTAACTGAACATAAAGCTGAAAATCTACAACGCTAACTGAATGTAAAGTGGGATATAAAGCTAACTGAATCTAAAATGGAATATAATATTCGTAATGTAAAAATAACTGAATGTAAAGCTGACAAACTAACGGAACCTAAAATGGAGTATGAAGTTAACTGAATGTAAAAATGAACGTAACACTCATAGACTGTTAATGCTAACTGTTTTAAAGGTGGGATATGATGCTAACAATAAGAAAAATGACGTAAAGTTGACAAACTATAAATGCTTGCTGGTTCTAACATGAAACTTGATGCCAACACTGCAAAAATGAACACAGAGCTGACAAACTATAATGCTAGCTGATTCTAAAATGGAACATGATGCTAACAATGTAATAATTTATGTAAAGTTAAAGAACTACAATGTTAGCTGACTCTAAAATGGACTAAGATGCTAATAATGTAATAACTATAACGCAATGCTGGAATACCCTCGGCTGTACAAGCATTGTGTTCTTTATAATTTGCAGTTGTTCAATTGACTTTTAAGATCTTACTGTCTTGCGTACAATTTGTACATGTTCAAATCAAATCATTTATTCATGTTGTGCAAATCAAGAATATTTGTCGATCACCCTCTGTGCATTTGCAGTTATTAATGAGACAAATGTAATGTACATACGAAGTTAGCCTTGAGTGAGCGAAAGTTAGCGTGCAAGCTAACATGAGTTAACGAAAGTTAGTGTGCAAGCTAACATCCGCAAATGTCTTGTAAATGACTCCAGAGGTGTTATCGGGTTATAAAAACAGCTTTTTCAGTTTTAGAAGTGTTTATTTCTCGCTAGCATTTACATAATATACCAGAAATGAAGTTGTTAGCTAGTAGCTACACCAGGAAGTGATGTCACCATGCTAACCTCAGCGAAATGTCTTGTAAATAAGTTCAGAGGTGTTATTAGGTTACGAAAAGTGTTTTCAGTTTTAGAAGTGTTTGCTTCTTTCTAAATCTAAAAATAACAGAATATTAAGCTGACAAACTACAATGCTAACTGAATGTAAAATTGAACATAAAGCCAAATCAAATATCAAAAATACTTAAGAGAAAACTAAGTAACTAATTTAACTAGAAAACTACTAATTCAAAGACTATCAGAATATAAAACTAATTATAGCAAAACATAAAGCTACAGTGGACAGAAAGTCTACAGGGCAATTCAACTGTTGCAGATGTTACATTTGTAAAGAGTCTGAGCCATTTCAACCAGTCTCACACGAAATGTTGAAGCCATAAGTCCCTAATCTTGTGTGTGGGCATAGTTAAGGTCTTGAGGTATTTAGGGAAGTAAAGATATCCAGTGATGCTTTTTCTTTGTTTAAATGAAAACAAAAATATGAGTGTGACTGACGTTACAAGAAAGACATATGAAAATTTCTTCAAACTTTATTTCAAAATTCTCTGAAAACTAATAATGATATATAAGCGAGAAATTCAGGTGTATAGGGGGAGTAGGCTCAAAAAAATGCTGACTGCAGTAGAAAACAAATAGAGGCAACTTGGCAGCACTGGATTCAGGGTTGTGAAAAATTCAGTGTGATGGATGATACATCTGATACATTAACATGACTTGCAGATAAAAAACATGTTTTCTGAAATATTTTACTGATTTGCTTACAAAGGATGAAATAATCCAATTATCGATCATTTTACATCAAGTTACACCCCTCCATGCGTTTCTTGGTTTAAAAGGTTTTAGGAAATCTGAGAGAATGGTGTCCACTGCCCCTAAATGCCCAACCATTCTAGAGATACATATAATAAGAATATATATCAAACCAAATATATATATATATATACTCAACACAAATATAAACGCAACACTTTTGGTTTTGCTCCCATTTTGTATGAGATGAACTCAAAGATCTAAAACTTTTTCCACATACACAATATCACCATCTCCCTCAAATATTGTTCACAAACCAGTCTAAATCTGTGATAGTGAGCACTTCTCCTTTGCTGAGATAATCCATCCCACCTCACAGGTGTGTCATATCAAGATGCTGATTAGACACCATGATTAGTGCACAGGTGTGCCTTAGACTGCCCCCAATAAAAGGCTACTCTGTAAGGTGCAGTTTTATCACACAGCACAATGCACAGACGTTGCAAGATTTGAGGGAGCGTGCAATTGGCATGCTGACAGCAGGAATGTCAACCAGAGCTGTTGCTCGTGTATTGAATGTTCATTTCTCTACCATAAGCCGTCTCCAAAGGCGTTTCAGAGAATTTGGCAGTACATCCAACCAGCCTCACAACCGCAGACCACGTGTAACCACACCAGCCCAGGACCTCCACATCCAGCATGTTCACCTCCAAGATCGTCTGAGACCAGCCACTCAGACAGCTGCTGAAACAATCGGTTTGCATAACCAAAGAATTTCTGCACAAACTGTCAGAAACTGTCTCAGGGAAGCTCATCTGCATGCTGGTCGTCCTCATTGGGGTCTCGACCTGACTCCAGTTCATCGTCATAACCGATTTGAGTGGGCAAATGCTCATATTCGCTGCCATTTGGCACGTTGGAGAGGTGTTCTCTTCACGGATGATGCGAAGGAGATGTGTTGCACTGCATGAGGCAAATGGTGGTCACACCAGATACTGACTGGTATCCCCCCCCCCCAATAAAACAAAACTGCACCTTTCAGAGTGGCCTTTTATTGTGGACAGTCTAAGGCACACCTGTGCACTAATCATGGTGTCTAATCAGCATCTTGATATGGCACACCTGTGAGGTGGGATGGATTATCTCAGCAAAGGAGAAGTGCTCACTATCACAGATTTAGACTGGTTTGTGACCAATATTTGAGGGAAATGGTGATATTGTGTATGTGGAAAAAGTTTTAGATCTTTGAGTTCATCTCATACAAAATGGGAGCAAAACCAAAAGTGTTGCGTTTATATTTTTGTTGAGTATGTATGTATGTATATATATATATATATATATATATATATATATATATCAAATGTAAAAATCTGGCAAAAACTGATAACCAAGTAATCAAACTAATCATTTGACAGTGAAAATTCCTGTGGGAAAGGGATATTTCCTAATGAAATCAACTTGTGTTGTAAAGTTGGGGGTTTTATAAATAAGTTGCCCCTGCTTTCAGAATCTATAACTGAAAATAATTTTTGCCAAACTTCACAGGAAATTATTTTAAACATTGTAATTTATACAAAACTACAACTACTTGCTGAGCAAAATAAATAAATAAAGTGGCAGATCACTTTTATGGCAGAAATATTAATAGATATTCCTCACAAACTTATACAAGTTGTACTGGCATTGCACAAAAATAATAATCATCAGTGTTGCCAGATACAGCTGATGGTTTCCAGTCTAAAGACTATTCAACAACAGACAATCACACACAAAACTATAGCTATAAAATATTGGTTATTTAATATGATATGAATATTATGCATAATATTTAAAAAATATAAATGTATATTTTAACTGTCCAGATTGATCGGTGTATCATAAAAACAACTGAATCAGACGTAAAAATCCTACAGTAACAAACTATTTGTTTGCAACAAACCAACTCCCCTGCAATACCTTCACACCTCCAGGGTGGCAATCTCCTCATTTTTACAATCGCTGCTTTAGTGTAAGAAGTAAATCTGGACTTTTATAGCCCTTTTTTTTTTTTTTAGATAAGTAAGGGATTGGACACATGAACTTTTCCAAGTTACAAAATGTATCTTGGATGTCATGCTCATCAATTATTAAAGCTGTACGGCCTTTCAAATTTCACAAAATGGATACAATTTAGTTTCTACTGAAATCCAAGCATTATACTGTAGATTTATTTTTGCATGTTGTTGCAAAATTACACTTCATTTTAATAAAGAGAACATATATATTTGGGGGGCATTCCATGGTGAATATTGCCTTTTCCTTCTAACACCATTATGCAGATGAGCTGCAGGAGTTTGAGGTTTTGAGATTACTTGGGATCTAACCCCCTTGCTTGATGCGCGTTCCCAGGGCGCACGTGCGAACATCTGTAAGATGTCTTGTAAATCACTTCAGTGGTGTTATCTGGTTACAAAAACTGCAATTTTAGATTTAGAAGTGTTTATTTCTGGCTAACTTTGACAAAAAATACATGAGAAACATATTAGATTCATACAGAAATAAGCTGCTTTTCCACCATCTTAGTTTACTTTGTTTTAGCGGGCAGCCAGCTGACATCACGCTGCCTTTCTTTACTCTGATTGGCAGTTTCCGAGTGCTTCCCAGAATCTTTGCATAGGTCAGGGGAAGTCCTCACATGGTCTATGACATCACTACCAAATGTAGCTCATGTGATCTGATTGCTTGAATTTAAACCCATCATGGGGAGAAATTCTAAATTGTTTCCAGACAGTGCAACATTGATAATATTTGCAATATCATGATGAATCCTTCATTTATATGCCAAGGAATGAAATTATAGTGGTGCCAAATGAAATTCTTTTTGTGAGTTTAATCTTAAAAACCCAAAGGCCATACTGCTTTAAGAAGTACAGAGAGTAGTATGGTAATCTATTGTAAATGTGTCACAGTACACTGAGTGACTGTGCCAAAACAGATAATGAGGGAAGCAGCCAAAACACCAAAGACAATTTGTTATAATATTAGACTGCTAGTACAACATTTATTGGCGGGGGGGTCATACTTCCACCAAAGCCCCATCTTTATTGCAGATATGTCTTGTGAAAAAATAGATCTATATTATTATATTCATTGGTATAATGTTCTGGCTTGCAAGCTTATTATTTTTAATGTTATAGCTCCACCCCTTTAGTCATGTCAATCATAACATTCATGTGTACCTATTATAGGATAGACCAGTTTTACACAGTGTAATGGCAGATAGTTAATAATAATAACAACAACAGTAATGTTTGGCTCCATCCCTTTTTGCAGAGCAACCCCAAAATGTTATATGTAATCGTTTCTATTTTCAAACACTTTTTAGAAATCCATTTATTAGCCTTTATGAAGTTGATAATTATCTAATAACCACAAATGAAATTTAAAATCTGTTATGTGGTAATGAGCAAAACAATTTAAATGATGATTTCTAGAACATTTGAAATTATTATATAGTTTTGTCTTTTGAATTTTTCACTTCTAAATGGATTTAACATTTTTTTGAAGGAAATCAAGTCTTACTCAATACTTATTCATCAATAAATATTTTATCATATGCATCCTCCTGTTCTATTGTAGTGATTTAATATTTCGTTTTTCACAATTTGTATGTGTGTTTAATTTGTCTTGATAATAGGTTATCGATCTGGAAACATTAAATGTCAGATCTGTATGATAAATTTAGTATTACATATGTATTTGTAGGCTAAATAATAAGTATTGATTGTGGTTCATAAAGGACAGATAATGCAGAGAAAACATCCATTCCAACAAAAAGAGGAACATGGCAAAAAAGAAAAAAAAAATCACAAGACTTTTGTTCTTTTGCTATGTTAAAAAAAACCTTTGGAAATATATTTGAAGTGTGACAGAAAAAGATAACCCTTACAATAATGTTTCCTCAAATAAAAAACATGCCGGTCAGCAAATGGGAATCATGAGGATAGACAGAAATTTTAACTGCTTTTGCATCATAATGTATTTCTCACTAGTTGTTTGTTTTTATTTAATTATTACTGATTTGTCATGAAGAACTTTTGCTGTTTCCTGTTTTTTTTTGGCTATGTAAAGCTTTAATGGAATCCTTTAAAGTCATGATTTTATTTCATGATCTGTGCAGTAATATCATTTGTATTAACCAGGACAAGTGCATGAATGTTTGAATTTTTTAAAATTACTGCCTATAATAATCATATTAGTGAAATGGTTCTGTGTTGTCTTTAAAAACACAAACACTGACCCCCCCCCCCCCCCCCCAAAAAAAAAACAAAAAACAAAAAACAAGCAAACAAACAAAGAAACGGTAGCATCTATTCTTCTAACGTTTTGAGTTTTAGGGGAAAGAGTAAAAATTGAATAACTGTATAATAACTTTCAACTTAATTTCATATATACAGTACTGTGCAAGTTTTTATCATCCCAGATTCATAATGAAAGTAGTGTTTGATGCTCCTCCCCCCCGCCTCCTTTTTTATCGGCATGTCAACACAAAATGAATTCCAACAAAAGTGAATATGTGAGCTATATTTTTATTCTATAATAATAATAATAATAATAATAACTAGCACATTACACGTGGAGATCCACAGGCTCTAGATTGGGTAGCTTTTATAAAACAAGTAGCTGATATTTTTCAAGGGTGGTAATAAATTATGCAAAGTTTCTATAATGAGTTGGAATGGCGTGTGAGTCCAGAATGTTTTTGCAACCTTAGACCTCAACAGTTTTTAGAAGAACTCATCAACCCTTTTATTTCCTGTTAATTACGCAATTTTTAATGTTAATTTACTATCTTAATGTATTTATAAATTGTTTAGGGTCTTGTTTTCATATACATTTTCTATTATTATTACAGGTGAACCCCGTTAACTCACGTATGTGTAACTCACATTTTGGCTTTATTCACGGTCGATTTGTGGGCCCCAAAAATTTAGACTACTGTATAAACACTACCGTGTGCTTTTGGTCAACCTCATTAACTCATGGTTCAATTTTGTGGACCCCAACTTGTGCGAGTTAACTAGGTTCACATGTATCATTATTATTATTATTATTATTATCAATATTATTATTGTTATTATTTTATTTCATTTTCTACAATGGAAGTAAGTGTTTTCATTTTCTTGTGTCATCCATGTATTTTTTGATGTATTTACAATTATGTATACTTACATTGAACTTACTAAATAAAATCACACACACATGCACTCACGCTTTTAATGTAAAGATGATTTACCACCCCCTGCTGGAATGGCATGAGAATCCAGAATGTTCTTAACAGTGTTAGCTAATATCCATAGCTTCTCCAAAAATATTAGTCCTATCAACGTACCGTTTGGTGGCATTCATCCTTGAGAAAAAATACATAATACTATATTTTTTAAAATTGGTATCACGATATCCTGAAAACTCAACTACTGCATGCAACAGGTATACTTCAGAATAATTTGTTTCTTAAAAGTTAAAACATTTACCGCAGATTGTCAGTTATCAAGTTGTTGGCCTCAGGGTGTATGGTTTTCTTCAGGGTGTATAAAGCCATATTCATTAGTAAACAACTTGATAACGATTTTATCATATACCTATAAATGATAAATGTTGTATGGTTTTCTGAAGGGTGTAAAAAGCCATATTCGTTAGTAAACAACTTGATAATGATTTTATCATATACCTATAAATGATAAATGTTGTATGGTTTTCTGAAGGGTGTAAAAAGCCATATTCATTGGTGAACAACTTGATAACAATTTTATCATATACAGTGGTCCCTCGTTTATCGCGGGAGTTACGTTCTAAAATAACCCGCGATAGGCGAAATCCGCAAAGTAGTCAGCGTTATTTTTTACAATTATTATAGATGTTTTAAGGCTGTAAAACCCCTCACTACACACTTTATACACTTTTCTCAAACAGGCATTAACATTTTCTCACTTTTCTCTCCTGTGTAAACACTCAAAGTTCAAATCTTAGTAGAAAAAAATAGAACATTTTCCTATAAATAATTATGATGGCTTTTGGAACTAATGAATTTAATTTTAACGATCAACCTACGAGGTTGGACACGTAAGAAATTATTACTAGTGACTCACCAATATTTTACAGTTCCTCTGACCGCGCCTCTTCGTCGTGGCGCTGCTCCGCTGTCCGGATTGGCTGATTAATCGGGTGGTATGAAAAATATTACCCGTCCGCGAAAAGGGTGTATTGCTATTTATTCTTTAGTGTTTTATCCAATCATATTGGCGTATCATTTATAGGTATATGATAATCATTTATACATAGTTATTGGGAACTGATGAATTTATGTATCATGATAGGTATTGAATTGTGGAGCTAGTGTATTGTTACACCCCGTGTGCGTGTGTGTGTCATTTCTCTGACGTGGTCACAACCTCACATGAATACTGACCGACACAGGCCAGTCTGGTGGCCGGCAGAGGGTGGGGGATCAGGGGAACTGGCTTGTAATTGTGGTTCTGTTTTGAATTGACGTACTTATTAGCAGGCTGTGTGTTTTTTCACCAGCCACCTCACTCAGCGTCATTTCCCCTCATGCTGATAAATGTTGCGAGATGATCTAGTGCTTCCTCTTCCAGATCAAATATTTGCCCCTTTGATAATCGCAGGTGTTGGACGTTGTTAATTTGAAGTTGGGGAAGCTTAAAGGCTTTTAACAGTTTGATGGGGGTTTGATTCTCAGCAGCTCTGTTGGTGGTAGTGAATTTAAAAATAAATCAATGTATTATTTTCCACTATTTTAGTTAAATTGTTAATTTTACTGAACGTTATATTTTATATAAAAGTACTTCACATTACAATAAAATAAGAAATGTTTCTAAATCCATCAAGGATGTGTTGTTTGGATAAACGTTGTTAGATATTTTCAAAAAATATTCAAAAATTAAATTTCACAACATTCTGTGGGAAGTTTTTAGCCTGTTTGGGAATAGAACCCATTAAATTTAAGATGGTATCTTAGTAATATTGTGCACATACAACTTTTTTCTTAAACAATTTTTGCAGATTTGCGATATGTCATTTTGTTGCTAACTCATCCTGAAAGTGTTTCACAAGAAAACCAATTTAATGTGATGCAAATGGAAATCGACTTTTACGATGAAGCCACTAACGTTGATGAGGTCCTGTCACCGAAAACAAATAAACGCTAAACATTTTAAAAAAAATACGCTTATGCATTTTTGTTTTAACAACATTGTTTAGACACTTTAAACGTTTAAACCAAATTAAATTTATTTTGACAAAGTACAGAAAAGAGTGGCCGACACAGTTTTTTATAATGGCGTAGCTAAAACTGAGCGTTGTGTATTTTAGTAGAAACTAAAACTTTTTCTCACGACTCTATCTGTATGAAATATTTATTTTCATTACATTTATTCCCGATAAGAGGTACGTACTCTTAATGGTTTCTTTTCTTGTTGCCTGGTGTGCTGTTTGACAGCAATGCATGGTGAAAAATGTGATTGTGGCCTGGAGGAGGAGACATTATATTTAGAGGCCGAACCACAAAAAAACTAAATAAGTTGTGAGACATGTTTTGGTAATCATACCGACTTTTGAGGTGGATGTGCATAAAATGAGATTAGATAGAACTTCGATCCCTGCTGGAAACTAAGGTTCCAGCAGCATTGTAGAGCAGCACACAGGGTAAGAAGCACACAGAGTATTAAAAGTAATGAAGAAAAACAGTTTGCAAATATAAATATAAATACCAGACACAATGATAAATAGTGGTTTACTGGCTACTCATTCCTGACCTCTGCCTTCCTGTTACTCCTCCTCCCCCTGAATGAGGAAGGGGGAGGAGGAGTATCTTTTTTCATACAATGTGCCTGTAAGGTGTATGTGCAAACTGTGGTGTATGAATAGCAGAAAAACACTGCAATCAGTTTTAGAAAAGGTTTTTGCTGATCTTAGACACAATCAGTTTCTGCTGATTCATGATATCGGTGCACCCGTACTGCAACTAGGCACACCTCAAACCAACGCGCTCCCGTGCTTAGGTTGAGCCCGTCTGTCACATTTTGGGGCGGATCTGCATAAAATTCAATCCCTTTTTGATTTTTAAGTTTTGCAAAGTAAGTTGGCGTGAGACTTTGTGGAGCTACACCTTCATGTCGTTGGCCACTTAACATTTCCTGCTTGTAACAAGCTCCTTAATGGCACCGCACCTCATAGTCACCGCCTCCTGCCTTCCTCCGTGCACGGCCCTCCTCTGATTTAAAGCATCCCATAATTAGCCACCTCTAAGAGTTAGCGGCGGCCGCCGATCCAGGATGGCGGTGGGTCTCCTTGGCTTCCACATCACGTTACAGCTTCCTGTATCGATTGCTGGGACAGGCGATGACGTGGACCCGGCTGATGAAAAGGAGCGCTATTTCTATCCAGGATGTTCATGCCCGTATTGATCACTGGCTCCATCCGACACACACACACGTGTCGTTTCAGACATATTTATTATGTGCAACATGCTCGAAGGCATAATAAAGCCATTTTGGAACATTTAAGTGTCAATTTCATGGTTTATTTATTTTTTTATTGACCACATGGTGGTGGTGTGGTCCTCCCATCATGCAGGGGTTGGGGTGGGGGGTGGGGGGGGTATGTGTTGGTGTAGTTTCACTGCTGCCCCCAGATTTCTGCTGCTGACCTCTGATCAATTGGGTTTTTGTTCCTCGACCCCCGCTATAGGTGCAGCCGCTGATCAGGAGCTGCTCCTCCGTTGAAGCTGAACAGAATGTGCTGGAGGCATTTCCACGAACGACTCCCACCCCCACTCCCACTCCCACTCTAGGCCCCTCCTCCATTTTGTTCTCTCGCTCCCTCTTCCCCCAACTGTGCCCTTTCCTGACCTCTGTACGTAAACTGAAACAGATCAGGACACCCGCCAGGTCACCCAAGAGGCGGGGACTCGGGTTTCGCCAGTGCGCGCACACGCGCTGTGTTGATATTGCGTAATAAACCGCCACAGTCCCGTGAAGCAAACGTCAAAACGCACATCACACGATGCACGAAGTCCTCCGTAGAGGAGATAGGGTGTGTGTATGTGTGTGTGTGTTTTCCTGCATTTCAATAGAACAAAAGGGGTTGTGTGGTTTCCTCACTGATGCATTGTGGGCATTGGTGGTTGCAGAGGGGGTAGGGTGCTGAGACAAACCACTCAACTTTGACCTGCAGAGACAAACTGCTTGTGAACTGAAGACAGGAGAGGAACAGGAAAAGCTCATGAGCTGCAGGGAGCAGTCAATGATCATTCATTATTATTCACAATACATTGGCAGTAGCGGGGGGATGGTGCGTTTGATTTGCATTCTGCTGCTTTGCAATTTAAAAGTGCCATTCATTCATTTTAGCACCTTGATGATGATAAACCTCAAATCAGTTGTCATTTGCATATATATATATATATATATATATATATATATATATATATATATATATTAGGCAACATATTTTCATAGAAATGTGTAAAAATCTTGGGTCCATTTTTTATAAAAGTCTATAAAGCAACTACAGTGGCTTGCAAAAGTACTCAGCCCCTTGGTATTTTGCGTATTTTAATTTGTTTATGGCATTTCAAATACAAAAGGTAAATCAGCCTTCTCACTATAAAAATTTCTAAAAGGATCTTCCTTAGACTCAAACTGAAATTAAATCTCTACAACTTGATATAAATTAATTAAAAATATAAGATCCAAGGTGATGGGTTGCATAAGTAATGGGCCCCTTTGGTATAATACCTGTAAATAATCAGTTTAATTGCCAGTTTTCTTCAGACAAGTCAGGGGATGGATACATGTACATTTCCAAGTCATTGAATATGTCTTGAACTTTATTTACATCAATTATGAAGAAATACAAACAGTATGACACTCTCTGATAAATCTGTGTGGAGTAGACAGTTCTCAAAAACTGAGTGACTGTGCAAGAGGAAGAGTGAGGAAAGCCACCAAGACCCCTAGACAACCCAGAAGAAGTTAGAGGCTTCTGTGGCTGTGATTGGAGAAATTGTGCATAGTGCATGTTTTGCATTTTGTATCCCGAGTTATACAGCTTCATGATGAAGTGGTATAGAGGGCGGTTTTCTTTCACCAAAACATTAAATCTAGGCTTGCATCTCAGATGTACCTTCTGGCAAATTGTAGCTGAACTTTCAGGTCTTCTTTTTAGTAAAACCCTCCTCTGTATCACTTCATCATGAAGCTGTATAACTGGGGATACAAAATGCAAAACATGCACTATGCACAATTTCTCCAATCACAGCCACAGAAGCCTGTAACTTCTTCTGGGTTGTCTGGGTGTCTTGGTGGCTTTCCTCACTCTTCTCCTTCTTGCACAGTCACTCAGTTTTTGAGAACTGTCTACTCCAAACAGATTTACCACAGAGTGCCATACGGTTTGTATTTCTTCATAACTGATGTAAATAAAGTTCAAGACATATTCAGTGACTTGGAAATGTACATGTATCCATCCCCTGACTTGTCTGAACAAAACTGGCAATTAAACTGATTATTTACAGGTATTATACCAAAGGGGCTGATTACTTATGCAACCCATCATCTTGCATTTTATATTTTTAATTAATTTGCATCAAGTTGTAGAGATTTACTTTCAGTTTGAGTCTAAGGAAGATAATTTTAGAAATTTTTGTATTGAGAAGCCTGATTTATTTTTTTTGTATTTGAAATGCCATAAACAAATTAAAATGTATGAAACACCAAGGGGCTGAATACTTTTGCAAGCCACTGTACATCTGCCGATATAAGCAATGAAAAGATTCTATCAGTCAGTTTATAATAGACCGCTAAGCATAATGAAATGTGGCGGCCTTGGTACCCACCAAACCTTGGCTTTGGCAAAGAACAAAACTAACAAACAAGTTCAATTCAAGCTACACATAAATTCAATACCGCACACTTATTAAGAGCAGAGGTGTTAGCATTCTTCCTGTTGAAAGGTTGTATATTCATCTGGATGGAGGCCCATGGCCCCGAAAGTACATGATGACTTTGTGTGAATAATTGTATTCAGTTGCATTCTATTTTATATAGGATACATGTCCTAAATCTAGCATTTCTAAACCTGCTTAACATTAATTTATTAACTTGTAGAGAATTGGTCCATTGGTATTCTGGGATGAAATAAAGGGCGGGTGGACCCAAAGTGGCTTGTGGGTCCACACTAAAGACCCCTGGTAGAGAGATTCTGCTCCAAAATTGTGTGGATTTCTAATAGTTTTGTTTGAGATGGTGTTAAACAGTCAGACAGTTAAGTTTCATTTGTTTGATTTAAGAAAATTCAGTGCAGAAAAAAGTTTCATGGCTCAACCTTGTTCTTCGCTTTCTTTTTGCATTTTCTTTTCTCACATCTAAATTCATGAAAAAATCCTTTCTGCAGGCTTGTGTGGAGGTAAAACTGTGTTACCTAATTTTTTTTGAACGTAACTGATGTGAAACAGTTGGAAAATAAGCGCATATTTCTGTGCTGAAATGATAGCCACACCTGATTCTAATCCATCACCAAGCCACTAACTATCCAGCAGGTGGCAGACACGTCTGTGGGATATTACATGGGCAGAACACTTTCTTTTTACTGCTGGGTGCATCAAAGTTCACCAGATGAGAAGGTGTTTGTCGTCATTGTAGGTTGTTGTAATTTGTTGACCTACATGCTGATGGCATTTGTTATATTTGAGTTATCATGTGAACAGTGTGGGGGGATGGACTCACTCGATTTTAGAGGGTGCATGCTGCTGCTATTCCAAAGATATTTCCGAAAGGTTACATAAATAGACTCCCATTCATCATTCGAAGCTGGGAGGGTTGTGCAGCTTTGAGTCCTTTCTGATGCAGTAGAGCAATGGTCTCAAACTAGGAGCCTGGGGGCTGGAAGACGTGATTATATACATTCATCCATCCATTCTTTTGGTATTTAACTAAATTTACTTTTTGCTCTTCCATAAGCACCTCCTTGATAAGATAAAATAAGATAATCCTTTAATAGTCCCACACCAGGGAAATTTAGCACAGGGACAGTCCCAGAACAACAGTGCAAATATGCAGTCAATGTCAAACTGGATTCAACCTCCAAGACAATTTCATGAAATTTCAACAAAGCAAAAATGGGGAAAAAAAAAACATTGATTTAATTGATGAATTGATTCTAAAATTAATTGACAACTATTTTGATAACTGATTAAAAAAAAATCCAAATTTAATTTCTAATTTTAGCTTCTTAAACCGTGAATAATATTTGATTTATTTTGCTAGTTTCTTTACTCCTATCTGGTGTTAAACTAAATATTTCTGCGTTGTGGATGAAACAAAACATCTGAAGGTGTCATCTTGCGCTATGGAAAAGTGATCCACACTTTTCACAAATTTCTGACATTTTATGGACCAAACAACAAATCGATTAATCAGTTGATTATTTTCTTGATTAACTGATAACATAGGGCACATTTAATGTAACAAAAACAAAAGTTTTTCTCATGAAGTGAAGATATTGACGCAAAACAACCGAAAGCTTTTAAATATCACCTAATTTTCAACAAATAAATTTATTATTCATTAATTATTATCTCCAATTTGTTGTTTTTGTGGACTTTGGCCTGTGAACGCACAAAGTCTTTAGGTTTTTATATATCTGAAATGGGCTGTAAATATTATTTTCCTTTATGAAATATAAAACATTAATAGAAATATAAAACATTCACTCATCTTCAACTGCTTTTCTGGGATCGGAGGGGACCCCATGTATAAAACATTATTATTTTTAATTAATATTAGCATATGAAGTGTAATATTTGCTCTTTTACTGACACGAATGAAGAAACAAATGCTAAACAAGGCGTTTGAGCGTTTTGCACAGCACTGTACGTGCACGTGGGCTTTAAAAGGAAGATGAATCGGGTTTGGCTGATTCATTTCCGAGTGCTGAAGCCTGTAATTTGGTGTTGTTGTTGCACAGCCATTGCAGGTTGATCGATTGTTGCTGTTGTTGTTTGTATGAAGTCTGCGCAGAATCGTTGCCTTCGCCGCGCTTGCTGTCTTTTTTCCCCAAATCCGATATGAGTAGGCCCAAAACGGATGAGTCCTCCATCAGCCATCGACCAGTTGGATGCTGATGCCGGATAAAATCCGCACGAACCGCAGGAATGTTTTCCAATAATGCATCTGTGAAACAATGCATGAATGGAAATGTGTGTAAATGTGATCGGTGGATAAATAACAAGGGCTCGCTTTTCTGTTCTAGAATTTTATTTCATCTGTTGAGTTTGTTTGCAAAATTGTTCTTTGACGGAACCCTTTTTCATCATAATTCTGATTTACAGATTTAAAGAATTACTGCAGATTATTTTTATTTTTATTTTTTTTGTTGTTTTTTTGCAGCAAATCCATCTAAAAATACTGAAACTACTTGAAAATGTACTTTAGCAAAACAAAAATACACATCACTCTTTTCTAGGTTCTTCCAATAAAACAAATAAAAAAAAAGTTAATTTAATCTGTCAGCATACTATGTTTATTTCACAGGCCTTTGTAAATAATGATTAAGTCGTTCATTTTAATTTAAATGGTAGAAAAAGCTAAATTTTAATTTGATGGATCACTATAGAGTTTTTTGTTATTTAATGGAAAAATTATAAAATTAACAGTAACGTTAAAAAACCCCTGTTATAATCAATTACTTAAATTAGTGTTGAATAAAAATGCATTCATTCAGTTAACCTAAAGTTATTACAGTCTAATGATTAATTATTAAGCTGTTTTTATTTTTTAAAAATTCTACTGATTAGAATGTTGGTTTCCTTTCTTCATTCTTTGTTTGATTGAGTGTCAGACAATAAATTCAAATTGACTGAGACAATCTCAAGTCTTTCCTTAATTTTTTTAATTAATTGATTAGTCTATCGACAGAAAATGAACCACCAGCAGGTAGTATAACTGATTATTTGATAATTATTCATAAGATTTTTGTATGCAGCTTCTCAGTTATGACATTTTAAAATTTATTTCTGTCCATTTGAATTTGAACTTTTGGGCTGAAAAAAAAACCCAATCATATTCCCATAACAAATTAATAATAATTTACAAAAAAAAAAAATCTAATGTGTATTATGTTAATAAAAAAAAAACAGATTAATAGCAGAAATAATTGTTAGTTAAAGACCAAGAAAAACCTGAGTGGTGTTCATTTAGGCCTTTTGCCATTTTAATTTTGACAAATCTATAAAAAACTGCCATGACAAATGTTCTTTAATTATATCAATCTTTTAATTTAGATTTATTTATTGCACTCATAAAACAAGCTCCACATATTTATGATTTTTATCTACAGTCTTGAAGAATCTGTAGCATTTTCCTGGAATCCTGCTTGATTCCAGTGTTCCGCTCTTGTTTGTGCACTTCTAAAGGCCGCCTGAAATCCATCAAAGTGCCGCAACTTCAGTCACTATTCTTAGTTTGCAATTAGCTCTCACATCCTTTAACCTTCTCTCTCACTGTTTCTTCTCGCCGCCTTTGTGCTCTCACTTTCGCATTAATCTTGATCTCCTATAGATGCGTTTTGCTTCCTATATGTTGCTGCCACTCACTTCATAAACAAGAAAACCGCCGCCTGCAGGTTGCACTTTCTCTCTCTGTAGTTTCACATTTGATTCTGTGTGATCTTTTGTTTTCCTGCGTCTCCTACATGTCGGTCTCTTACAGGAGGCGCCGCGCTTACACTTTCCCCGCGTCTATATTTATAGGCCTTGATTTCTAGCAGGTAGCAGGTTTGCGTCGCGTAGGCGGCGTTACCTCAGCTGAGACGTGCAGGGCTCAAAGGTCATGGATACAGTGGCGGCCGTCATCGCCGCATAAATCACAGTGCAGCGCTTATGTAGCGGCTGGATCAATAATTACGATCATGTAGATAAGCCAGGAAGAAGATGATTGCGTGGCTGCGATGTGATTTTTGTTTCGCTTTACATCGGCGTGGGGTGTTGCATGCAGGAGACCGCGCACCCAGTAACCTCAACGGATTTCTCGATGTTGATGTGATGCTATAGAGTAGTTCTTTAAATTAAAGGGGTCATGTTGTGCCACATGATGGTGCACGTACAGACCCTGCACTCACTGCAACCGTTCATTCATACTATTATATAGTAGAGTATATAGAGGGCGCAAATCAAAAAGCACGTTTTGAAATGTTCCCCTTTCATAATGATACGCCATTTACGTAGCACAGTACGTGATGTTCCCACCTGATTTGAACTTTGGAACAATGTTCAGAAACATGGGTGTTGCAAATGTTCTGGTGTCGCAGACCGAATGGTCCACCCCTAAAAATAGGTCCTCCATGCCTCCACTGCACATGCATCATTTCAGAGCTCTGAGAGAGAGTCTCTTCACCCAAAGCGATCAAATTGATTAATAGGCTTATTAACCATCAGATGACAAGGTAAAACCTCTTCAATCATTCTGAAGTCAGTTTTAAGCAGAAACGAGGTGATACTTGGTGACGCTTTGAAATGTCCGATGCGCAGTGAATGCATCAGCTAGCAACTTGTGTAGCTGTGGCGTTCTGATCGCTTGCACCATCGTTTATGATGAAATAATGTTGAATTTATGTGGAAATGATTGTTGTACAAAAGCTTCAGATATCTGTCGCTGAGATAGATGATGGCTGGAGTGCAGCTTTAAGCAGAAACGAGGTGAGAATCAGTGAACCGCGGCTAATGACACATGCAGTGAAAGCAGGGTGGACCGATTTTTAGGGGGGACCATTCAGTCTGTGACACCGGGACAGTGTTTCCACTTTATATCACTAATTTGCAGTACAGACAAAAAGTTTGGGTATCGTCTCCAGCCACATGTTGTAGCCATTGTCATTACTGTTTTACTGTCTTCTTCACAGACTAAAGTTAATTATGGAGTTCCACAAGGTTCTGTGCTAGGACCAATTTTATTCACTTTATACATGCTTCCCTTAGGCAGTATTATTAGACGGTATTGCTTAAATTTTCATTGTTACGCAGATGATACCCAGCTTTATCTATCCATGAAGCCAGAGGACACACACCAATTAGCTAAACTGCAGGATTGTCTTACAGACATAAAGACATGGATGACCTCTAATTTCCTGCTTTTAAACTCAGATAAAACTGAAGTTATTGTACTTGGCCCCACAAATCTTAGAAACATGGTGTCTAACCAGATCCTTACTCTGGATGGCATTACCCTGACCTCTAGTAATACTGTGAGAAATCTTGGAGTCATTTTTGATCAGGATATGTCATTCAAAGCGCATATTAAACAAATATGTAGGACTGCTTTTTTGCATTTACGCAATATCTCTAAAATCAGAAAGGTCTTGTCTCAGAGTGATGCTGAAAAACTAATTCATGCATTTATTTCCTCTAGGCTGGACTATTGTAATTCATTATTATCAGGTTGTCCTAAAAGTTCCCTAAAAAGCCTTCAGTTAATTCAAAATGCTGCAGCTAGAGTACTGACGGGGACTAGAAGGAGAGAGCATATCTCACCCATATTGACCTCTCTTCATTGGCTTCCTGTTAATTCTAGAATAGAATTTAAAATTCTTCTTCTTACTTATAAGGTTTTGAATAATCAGGTCCCATCTTATCTTAGGGACCTCGTAGTACCATATCACCCCAATAGAGCGCTTCGCTCTGAGACTGCAGGCTTACTTGTAGTTCCTAGGGTTTGTAAGAGTAGAATGGGAGGCAGAGCCTTCAGCTTTCAGGCTCCTCTCCTGTGGAACCAGCTCCCAATTCAGATCAGGGAGACAGACACCCTCTCTACTTTTAAGATTAGGCTTAAAACTTTCCTTTTTGCTAAAGCTTATAGTTAGGGCTGGATCAGGTGACCCTGAACCATCCCTTAGTTATGCTGCTATAGACGTAGACTGCTGGGGGGTTCCCATGATGCACTGTTTCTTTCTCTTTTTGCTCTGTATGCACCACTCTGCATTTAATCATTAGTGATCGATCTCTGCTCCCCTCCACAGCATGTCTTTTTCCTGGTTCTCTCCCTCAGCCCCAACCAGTCCCAGCAGAAGACTGCCCCTCCCTGAGCCTGGTTCTGCTGGAGGTTTCTTCCTGTTAAAAGGGAGTTTTTCCTTCCCACTGTAGCCAAGTGCTTGCTCACAGGGGGTCGTTTTGACCGTTGGGGTTTACATAATTATTGTATGGCCTTGCCTTACAATATAAAGCGCCTTGGGGCAACTGTTTGTTGTGATTTGGCGCTATATAAAAAAATTGATTGATTGATTGATTGTTTTATTTTCCTGTTCTGTTGTATATTTTGCCCAAACAGTTGTGTCCGTTGTGGTTCCTAGCTTAACTTGTTTGCAGTCACTGAAAACCCAGGTAAAAGCTTTCTTTTAGCATATGCTATCTCCCCAGGAGGGGATACCATGCTATGCTAAAAAGAATGAAAGCGCCTGATTCCTTCTCCTGTCCTTCGTCTTTGCAGCATTTTCTGGTAGCCTATAAAAGAATCTGGAATCTGCATATATCAGTCAGGATGGCAGCAACAAAGTAAAATCCAGTTTTCAGCTGTAAGTCATTGACATAAACCTGGAGGTTGAAGTCACATCAATGGAGAAGTAACCAGTTGCTATCCACCTTGGACTACATCAGAAAAATGGTTTGCGAGCAAATAAGTTGGTGCTGAGCTAAATATTCCAGCCTATTCTGGATGATACATGTGACAGTGTTTTGTAATATGCAAATGATCTTCCACCTACTCCCATTGATTTTTGATTGCTAATATGCAAATGTGACTTAAGAAATGGCATGGCCACTGGGGTTTGGTGGTATAGATTTTTAAGACGGCGCCCCTTCACTTCTTCATGAAGGGAGATTTGCTACAAAGGTATTATTTTTACTAGGTGTACCTAATAAACTGGCAATTGAGTGTATACTTGTTGAGAAATACAGCAACCTTTCTCTCTCTCTCTCTCTCTCATATGTCACATGAAGGATTCCGACCTTCCACATACCTTCATATGACTCGTGACACACTAGCAAGTGGACTTTCACGAATACTCACTGAGCAAACCATAATTATTTCTTAATTATTAACTATTCTGTGGTGTATTTTCCTTTCATAATAAGTTGTAGCGCTCTCAAATAACCACCGGTCCTGGATATGGTGCTTTTGTTCATCCGTTAATGTCCTAAAGTCTGCCTGGGTATGTCACACAAAGTGAAGAAGAGTGGGCGTGTCTCAGAGTAAACAAAAGTTTAGATATGGGCTTCTGCTACATATGTCACAGAGATGGAAAATGACCTGTGTCAGGCCTAAATGGTAATTATACCAGAGTAGTTTTAAGATGCACTGCAGTAGAACTGTGAAACCCCAAGAGTAATTACCGTGGGAAAAAGTAGATATTGATTTTGGACAACATGCACCCTTTAAGAATTTTATAAAGTAATAATTTAAGCATTTTAAAAAATGTCTCCCCCTCCCAACAGAGCAAACTGGTGATGGAGGGCTTCCGCAGCTTAAGGGATGGGGAGCCGGTAGAGTTCACCTACAAGAAGTCCTCTAAAGGTCTGGAATCCTTGCGGGTAACCGGACCCGGTGGGGGACCCTGCACAGGCAGCGAGAGGAGACCCAAAGGGAAAGTTCCACTGCAGAAACGCAAACCAAAGGGAGACCGGTAAGTGTCAGAGTCGTTCGTGGCACAGACATTTCTGCATTTCACATTTCATTGAACGTACACTATATGTTCTTTTGGTTGCACTCAGCTCCTGAGTGGGCTGATATTAAAGATTGTATCTGTTCATCTCCCCACATACATGCCTGTTGCCATGGTTATTGTGCGCCACAATAAAGGTCTGAATAGGGTGGCTATCCTGACATTTCTGGGATGTTAAAGGATATGTCGCATGTTATTTAACATCCTGGTTCCCAATACAACATCAAAGTGTTCATGATTGCAAGTCTATCCGTGCACATGTCGTAATAATTAGTGATCGCTAATGTATTTTATTGCTAATTATCTCTCTGGGAATAATTCCAGGTGAATGTCTGGAAAACATTCTGTATTTCTTGTTGTTTCTCGGCGTGTGACATACATTTTAGCAAACGCACAAACATCCTGATGGTCAACAGACAGAGTGAAACGAACGCTGCTACGTCCGCTAATGAAGCTTCCGAGCTTTCATTCAACAGTGATGGCTCAGATTTACATAGGAGAGGAGACGACACACTTCACCATGAAACTCTTACGTTTTTGAGAGAGTGTGTCAGATTTTGGATCCTAACGTGTGCTGACTCTGCTGTCTGTGTCGCAGCACGCTATTTTACTGCCGCCGTGAACGTGCACATGGAACGTCTCCACGTCGCTGTTTTTAGAGGCTTCAGTCACGTTATTTTCAGGAGATAATGGACTTTCTATCTAACATGCCAGAATTGTGAGAGAACTGTGACGAGATGACGGTGGAGCTGCAGTGGGAGCAAGCCAAAATAGCGGAGCAGATCGGAGAGGCAGCCACTTTTGGAAGTGGCCAAGAGAGCCCAGTAGCCATGGGGATTTGGCTGGACACACTTGTCCTCAACAGCTAGGATTATCTTTTTTCTTCTTCTTCTAAATCAGGACCACAATGGGAAAACGTCTCATGCTAGTGGCTGTGGTTGCGTAAGTCCATATTTGGACTGCTTCTTGCTCCGTCAGACACACCTGCTAAGCCAGTCTGCATTCTGAGTCAAATCCAGTTTATTTATTTAATGGGGGATTTTCAAGATCCCACTAGACAGCACCTACGCGCATGATGTCATGACGTCACAACTCTATCCGGTTAGGGAGACGCGGTTTGGTATTTTGGTCGTTGAACTGTCCTAGCAGCGGCTGTGCACACAGCGTCTTTTTCTTTCTTTTTAAAATCATTTCTGTCAGCTCACATGAAATAGAAATTTTATTAACAAAGAAAACAGCAAATAGTATCATGTCTGCCAGCTGTATTACGTTGTGCTGAAGTAGAAGGGTTGAGTGACAATACGGCGCCTACACAAGACAAGCTACAGCCGACTACTCCTACTATCTGACAGTGTAGTAGGTTGCAAGCTGTGCGTCACAGTCCACAGGGTACCTGAATACTCAGTAAGCAATCAGTCGTAGTAGTTGAAGGGTACTTGCCTGACCTCCACAGTTTTCAATTGTATGACACTACGCTATCCCATGATGCAGCTGGAGCCTGGCAACCGAATAAGAAAAACCTCCTGGAAAACTCAAAGACGATAGCAGTCATACTTGAAAACATAACGTGTGTGTGATGGTGAGGCATTGTACAGTCATACATTTCTAAAGTATCAGAAACTGTTTTAAAATGTCTGCCATTGCAAAGTAGACATTTTCAAAGCATCTGCAAAATCTGTAAACATCTGGGTGAAAGGACAGGTAAGAAGGTGGCGGTATAGTGCGCCCCAACTGTACTCCTACTACTCACCTGCTTACTTCAAGTAGGTACTACAGTAGTGGTTGGATAGTATGTAAGTATTCGGATGCAGGGAGTGTTTTAACCAATCATAGCACGCTTCTGTACTTCCACCTTCAGAGAAGGGGTGTGGCTAGGAGCAGCAGCTTCTTTCCATTTAAAGCGACAGACACGGAAACAGGCTGTTTCTTTTGAGACTTGAAAATGTTTGCGTTTCTGTACTTACTTGTTTTTAAGATGCATCACCTCAGTGTCTGTGGTATTTTAGCCTCAAAAATATAATATTGAAATGCTGAAATACAACCCCTGGCAAAATAAATGATTTTCGATTTTTGAGACATATTGCTTTAAGTTTTCTGTCTTGACGCTTTGATGTCTTCCTTGGTCTACCAGTATGTTTGCCTTTAACAACCTTCCCATGTTGTTTGTATTTGGTCCAGAGTTTAGACACAGCTGACTGTGAACAACCAACATCTTTTGCAACATTGCGTGATGATTTACTCTCTTTTAAGAGTTTGATAATCCTCTCCTTTGTTTCAATTGACGTCTCTCGTGTTGGAGCCATGATTCATGTAAGTCCACTTGGTGCAACAGCTCTCCAAGGTGTGTTCACTCCTTTTTAGATGCAGACTAACGAGCAGATCTGATATGATGCAGGTGTTAGTTTTGGGGATGAAAATTTACAGGGTGATTCCATAATTTTTTCCTCAGAATTGAGTGATTCCATATTTTTTTCCTCTGCTTGGTCTAAAAAAGTAACCGTTACTGACTGCCACAATCTTTTTTTCTTGATTTCTTATAGTGTTTCTTAAAGCCAGAAAGTTGCATTTGACATGACTTTAGTTTTGTGTCATGTCTGTGATCTGCTTTTTTTCTACAAAATTAAACAACTGAATGAACATCCTCCGAGGCCGGTGATTCCATAATTTTTGCCAGGGGTTGTATATGCTAGCACAATCCCTGCAGATACATCCTTGCTAAGACTTCAGACAACTTTATTGATCCCTAAGAGGGCAGTTATGTTTACACTCCAATTACCTCAGAATTGAGGTAAAGTGGATGAAGGCCACAGCAGGAGGGGCCCGCGCTGCCCAGCATGGGGGTTGAAGGCTGCAGCAGTAAAAATCATGCTGCCTTTGACTCCCAAGCTAATCTAGCCAAAATTCCCCAAAATAAAAACACTTTTAGTAAATTTATTCAGTGAGCTTAATGAAGTATATAAAATCTCCCAAATAAGAGAAGCAAAATATTTAAGTAGGTTTGTTTAGTCATAGTATTTATGAAATGTAAATTTATGTATTGATGATTGTAATTTATTAAAATCGCAGCCAATAAATTTGACTATAATCTGCTGAACCATTAGCCTTTCCTTAGAACAGTTAATTGGAAAATACTGAGGAAAAAATGTTTAGTCTTCTTCTAAATTATGTATTTAATACAGTTGTAGTTAAGTTGCTAGTGTCCCATAAGGTGATGCTAATGAGCTAACATTAGCATGAGCTGATTGCCTCCATCGTGAGCAACAGGGTTTATAATGGCCTTTATAAAATACATTATTATATAGCTATGACGGTACGCGCGCTCTGATTGCCGCTCTGATATTTTCCCATATCAGACCATTACCATGACAGTCAGTCCGGATCGCGCATCAGATTTGCGACTTTGTTTACAATTTTCACAGTGCGAAATAAAAGAAACAAGATGAAAACGCAGCTGCGAACAGTCAAGAACAGATTGAAAACTTTGTTACAAACCAGAAAGCTAAAAACACTATTAAATAAACCAAGTCGGACATGAACATTCTCCATAAATATCTAAACAGCGTCGGAAAAAACACACAGATTGAAAACTTACCAGCTAATGTCCGGACCATCTGTTAGCAAGTTGTTCATGGAGGTGAAGCAAACGAGTCTGACTACGAGGTCAACACCGTCAGCAGCTTCATATAAGCGATATACCGGACATTCATGTGCTTATATATATGAAATAGCCATGTAATAAACAAATTATTAACCTCGCTTGCTTGGTCTGTACGAGAAAATATCAGATCTGTGTTTTTTCCATACTGTCAACACCTCTGATATTTTCCGATACAGACCTCACGCTCAGTTAATAATCCTTTAATACATACTTGTAGCGGCAGAGGATGTGAGTGAAGCCTTAAAGCATCAGTGTTGATTTAATCATTCACCTATCTTGAAAAGTCGCTGGTGTCATGAACATGATGCTAACAGGCTAATGTTAGCATGAGGTGAGTGTTTCTAAAGCCACCATGACACTTGCCTGAATTTGATCTCAGCACTGCTGAGCAAATCGTCGTGCCAGTGCATCCCCCTTTATCCTGCCTGAAGCCATGCTATATAAAATAAAGCCTGCGCCATATCATTTCGTAGCCGATGACGCACTTGCTCTCAGAACATGGCTGATGAAACCATTCTCTTATTGCTCCAAGAATTACAGAGAAATTATTTACAGCTGAAGGTTGTCTCATGCTCGTTGTGTGGTGGAGAACGCATTTGGAATCTTGTCTCAAAGGTAATTATTTATAATATATATATATTAATGGAAAGGGACATCTGTTGTTACTCCTGTGACCCGATCCCGGATAAGCGATTGAAGATGAGTGATGAGTGATATTGTAATGGATTGGTAAAACAGTTGCATGTTCATACCTTCTTTTGCGTTAGATAATGTATCTGTAAAGGTATGTTTATTATATTTGGAGCATCTCTTCATAATCTAATTTCAGCTTCAGATGCCCTGAGCGTAATCACACTCAGTGTTTTCAAATAAGTTGCGCAATGTTCACGCAAGTGGTATGAAATTTCTGACAGAAATTTTGAACATTTCAGCTGCACACAGTTCACATGCCAGTGCGAGGATCAAATTCGTGCAAGTGTCAAGGTGGCTTACGTTGCTAGCGTCACATACCGTGATGTTAATGGGCTAACATCAGCGTAAGATGAGTGCTTTGTGAGCAACGGCATTTATAATATACTTTTATAACAAACATACTTAGTTACAATTTTACTTTGGAAAAATCATACTGCAGATCTTAAGATCATTTTACATATTGTCCACAAATAATTACAATCTGTTTGTGACTTTTGAATTTTTCACCGGACAGTTTAACGAACTAATTGATGCTTTTGGTCGTAGAGAATTATGGTATGGACTTATATGACCTCTTTTTTACTAAACAGTCTTATCATTTATGTTACTTCTTCAAACACAAGTCTTTTATCACAGATGCTTTGAAGGCACCAGGCGTGAAAAGAAACGCTTCACTTAGAAGGAAACCGTATCCAACGCATGTGATTGTTTTACACAGATGAATTATTGATTTTATTTGGGGTAATTGATCCAGTGTTAGGTCAAGTATCTCTGCCTTCTGCTAAGATGGCAGCAAGGCAGTGTTGGATTCAGAGGTTGGCAGGTAGATTTCTGTGATGTCATGTTGTGTAGCTGTAACCCTACACTGACCCCTGCTGGTTGCTACGTTACTAACCCCTGTAGTGTAGTAATCTGTGGGCGAGTGCTCGGCAGTTTGGCTACTCAAGGAAATATGGAAAATGTCATCAAAATGAAAACATCTGCGTGAGTGTTGGTTATGTAAGAATCTTTGTATTTTATTTTGCAAAGAAGAATGTAGATGCATTTGGGGCTTGATTGGTCATTGTGAATGTCAGCAGCTATCAATTTATCCCTTTGAATTCATTTAACCTAAGATAAATAAAACAAACGGCATTTACGTTGTACGTACCTACTAATTGCAATAATAAATATACCAAAATCGAACTATAAAAATACATTAGTTAAACATTTCTGTTGATATTTAGTGAAGGGGCCCAATGCAAATATATGAATCTACTTACAGGATCAGTATGAATAGTAAGAACAACATCATCACCAATAATAATGCCAACAGTAGTAACAATACTAGAGCCTGACCGATATATCGGCCAGCCGATATTATCGGCCAATATAAGCCCTTTTCAAAGTACTCACTATCGGCCAATAGAACGCCGATAATTTCTCAAACAGAACAGTTACTAAAATGTTTGTGTTGGCAATGTAAAATGTCCTTGCACCGTTTGTCCAGTAGATGGAGCTCTGACTCCATTCAACTGAGAGCTGCTCACAGTAAGTCCCTTCGGCTGCTCCCTTGTTTGCACTTGGGGTCGCCACAGCAAATCCAAGGTGGATCTGCATGTTGAATTGGCACAGGTTTTACGCCGGAGTTCCTGACACAACTCCACATTACATGGAGAAATGTGGCAGGGGTGGGATTTGAACCCGGAACCTTCTGAACTGAAACCAAGCGCATTAACCACTTGGCCACCACCCCTGCTTGAGAGCTGCTTAAATGTGTTCATCACCGGCCACCGTAGTTCGCCGCAGCAACAAGATGTACAAGATCAGATGTATTTCACAACTCTTTTTAAGGATATGTATTTGCTATTTTCACAAAGTTTTAATTCTTGATTGCATTTTTTTGAACTTGAAAATTCTTCTGTGTTATAAAGTTAATCAATATGAGGACAAAGCTTCAGCTTTTAGCTCATACCTTTTTTGTTAAGGGTCCGAAAAAGAACATTTTATTCATTAAAAAATATATAAATATATATCGGCTGATTTATCGGCTATTGGCAAATCAGCTAATTTATCGATTATTGGCATTTTTTTCATCCAAATATCGTTATTGGCATCGGCCTCAAAAAATCCATATCGGTCAGGCTCTAAACAATGCAATTAATAATAACGGCAACAACGCCAATAAAACTAAGTCAGACTGCCAACAACAATGTTCATTAAGGTCAAGAAAGATGGACTTTATTCCATGTTTTACATAAACTTTTTTTTTCCAGGAAATAGTATTTAAGTTCAACTTAAAGTGTCAAGACATCCATTGTTTACTTTGTTACTGTTAAAAATGCACTTCTAATAAAGTGAGTATTGGCAGAATTGATTATTGTTTTCATGTTGAGGTGGCAGGGGGATTGTAGTCGACAGCTGCTAACTTAGTTACTTTTAAAATGGAGTATTCAGTAAAGTAACTAAGCTACTTTTTCAAGGAGTAATCAGGAATTAGATTACTTTTTCAAAGGAACTGTGGCAACACTGCGTATGACTGATGGATATCATTAAGGTCAGTGTGTTGGGTCTTTAAAAAATGTCTTGGAAATGTTGAAAAATGCCCCATCTTGCTAAAAGAGTGGGCAAAAAACAAGAATCCAAATGTGGATCAGCATTGCTTGAGTAATTGTGTTGTTCATGCTGATGAGTGTGATAATTTCACATTTCATGGAAAACTGTTAGTCTTCAGAGTAATCCTGCAGACGAACAGACAAATGCCATTTGAAAAATCTGACTGTTCATTCGGCACATTTAAAGCGCCAATTTTCAGTGACATCTAGTGTTGAAGTTTCAAATTGCAACCAAACCAAGAACTAAACCTTGCCCTTCCCTTTCCAAGCATGCACCCATGTGTTGATGACAGAGGTGGGCGATACCGTTACTGATACTTTTTCATATTTAAGCTTCATAGACCCAAAGGATCCAAAAGACCTAGGATAGAATTTTGCCAAGCATTGTACGTGACAACAAAATACTTTATTGTCACAATCAACATTTAAAAAAAAAAAATATCACTCAACACAACTTAAAACAAAATCTCCTGAGGTAGAGGGCAGACAAATCACAATACAAGGGTGCGCTGCTCTGTGTTGTGTGCTGCAGCGCTGCTCTTACAGACAGAGAGTAGACTTTGATGAATCTGTGTGCACAGAGTGCGTGCGGGAAAGAAAAAACCTTGAGTATTGATCTTTTTACAAGGAGGATCGTTCAATATCAATACCAGCGTTGGCATCGATATTATCGATATTAGGATCGATCCGCCCACCTCTAGTTGATGACAAATCTAAAACGGACACGTGACACACTGTAGACTAGCACACAGACTGGTATCATGAATATCATGTTGTACTGTTACACTGATTATAAATATTTTCAGACTATGGAACGTCAGAGTTTGTAAACTAGCTTGCACTCAGAGGTTCATCAAACTGCAAAACTGCATAATTATTTAATGGTACCGCATGTACTGTTAGTGAACGAGATGCCACTAATGTTAATCTAATATCTACTATAAATAGTATATAGTGGGATGGAGGCATATTTGAGTCCATGTTGTTAGCTGTCTATAGGTAACCTAAAAGTTAGCTATGATAACCGCTAATCAGCTAACTGAAAAGGTTATTGTGATAATGCTAAACTGATATGCTTATTAGATTTGTGTAATAGCTCCAGCAGAAACAAATATATGATGTTAGGGCTTACAAATGACTTTTAAACTTTAAAAGAGTTAGCAAACTTAAAGTTAGTTGTACTAAATTTAGTGTAAACTCATTGGTCCGCTATTGATTTTCAAGGTTAGTGGAAAAACAAATTCATGAACAAAAAAAGGTATGCTGATTAGCTGTTAGCAGATTAGCTAAATTGTGCCCACCAGTACTTGGGAGCGCCTATAAACATGCAGACTATATAAACATAGATTTCCTCACGTGATGCAAAGCGTGTATTTTTAAAGAACGCAATTACAGGGTATTAAACATGCTGCAAGAAATTTTACCCCTATGTATATGTTGGTCAAAACTCTGTTGTGCAATTTTAAAGTGCCTAATTAAATTTAATGTACATTTAATGTAAATGTACATGTGAATTTCTTTCTTAAACCAAGCTGTCTCTCAGGTAACTCAGTGAGATAGTGGTATGTAGACCTAACTTCGATAAGTGTTCTTAGACAAGTTTCATCTGCTTTGTCTCAGTGCACCCAGCTAGAGGTGGGCGATACCGGGAATTTTGGTATTGATCCGATACCAAGTAAATACAGGCCCAGTATTGCCGATATTGATACCGTTATCGATACTTTTTCACATTTAAGCTTCATAGATCCAAAGGATCCAAAAGACCTAGGATAGAATTTTGCCAAACATTGTATGTGACAACAAAATACTTTATTATCACAATCAACATTTTTGTTTAAAAAAATATCACTCAACACAACTTAAAACAAAATCTCCAGAGGTAGAGGCTGACAAACCACAGTACAAGGGTGCGTTGCTCCATGTTGTGTGACACAGAGCAGCGCTGCTCTTATAGACAGAGAGTAGACTTTGATAAATATGTGTGCGCAGCAGTCAGGGCGTGTGGGAAGGTAAAAAAGCTTGAGTATCAATCTTTTTACACGAGGATTGTTGAATATAAATACCAGCGTTGGCATCGATATTATCAATATTAGGATCGATCTGCCCACCTCTACACCCAGCTGTAAGTAGGTACTCACTTTCAGCTGGAGAAGTAATCTGCATCATACTTGCAACCTGATTTTTTTTTTTGGGGGGGGGGCCTCTCAAACCCGCAACCTTCTTGCTTACTGTCGATTTGGTGCCATAAGTGATATATGAAGGTAGCAGCCTTGATCCAGGGAAAAACATGTGTTATACTCCCATCTAGCGGTGAAGCCTGTTTATGACCACTCTTCTTTTTCATGGATTATTGCAAGATAGATGAATGTGACAAAGTTGCAGACAGCGTTTGATGCCTCTCTTTGCTCCTCCCCTGCAGATGTTATAACTGTGGCGGTTTGGATCATCATGCCAAGGAGTGTGGCCTGCCCCCCCAGCCAAAGAAATGCCACTACTGCCAGAGCATCATGCACATGGTGGCTCACTGCCCTCACAAGGCACCGGCGCCCCCCACAGGCTCTCAGGACCAACACGCATCTACCTCAACCTCCAGCCCAGGGGCCAGGCCCTACCTCTGCCCCCCGGAGGAGGAGGAGCAGTCCGGCTGTTCTCCCCGGGAAGGCTTCTCCTCCTCCCCAGAGGAGCCACACCCACACCGCGGCCCCCGGATGCAGAGGTGTAGGAAATCCTGAGGTCGGCTTACGGAGGCGAACCCTTTCGCCCCTGGCGTTGCTCCTCAGTCGGGGATACCTGCAGCCCCACCCCCTTCATCTACCTCACAGCTGTCAAACATGGGAGGTCTTTATTCCTTTACTACTTTATTTTGTTGTTATTTTTCTAACCAGCGCAGCTATGGCAACAATCACCTGGGTACGGACGTGCGTTTGTGTGTAACTGTGACTGACATGCAGCTATGGCAACCACCGCTGGGATGTGACTGCAGGAAGTGACTTTCGGTCCGCGCAGCTCAACAGTGAAACAATGTGGTATGTTTTTGTGTTTGTTTTTTTTCCCCGTCACCTGGACCTACAGTAAGTGTTAGCTATTTTCCATCTTTCTGCTGAAAGGTGTCATCTGTATTCACAGTTCCGGCTTGATTCAGGAATTACAGTTTTCCAGGAATGACCTGATTTCCAGAAGTGGAGCATACCGCTACTTATATAGCGCAATATGTTGATGTGGAATATCTGAATAGTGATTGGCCATATTATGAAAATACTAACCACAGTTAGCAGGAGTTAGTATTCGTGCTAGTATTTGTGTATGTCTGTTCAGACTAATGCTACGCTCATGTTAGCTACAAATGACGGCAACACGAGGTTGGCTTTGTTGCTTGATGGACGCTCCTGTGGCGTGCATGCTACATGTCCATAAGATCTCATGTAAATCACTTCAGACGTGTCATCTGGTTACAAAACATTGTTTTTAGGTTTAGAAGTGTTTATTTCTTGCTAACTTTTACAAAATATATGAGAAACAGATTTATGCAGAAATTAACTGTTTTAGAGTGTTTTCCGCCATCTTGGATTAGATTTTTTGAACAAGCAGCCGCTGCCTATTGACTTGAATTAGCAGTCGCTGTGTCGCTTCACTTAAAATTAGCATGAAATAGACTTCAGGTCTATTTTTGCCCCCCCTAGCTGGCAGCAGTGCTCCTGTTATCACTTGCCATTACAAAACGCCCACTTTCACTGAAAATGAATGGCAAGTCGCCACTTTGTCTCTGTTGCTTGCTGTCGTGTGTAGCTAATGCTACTATAGCTTAATCCTAGTTGATGCGAACTGCGCATGATGCTAACAGTTAATGTAAACTGTTATACTCATGGCTGCGTATGCTAACTTTAACAGAGGTTAGCATTTTCTTTCAATGTAACAAAGTTGGGTATAAAGAGCTCTTTATCTGGAAATCCGCTAATTCCTAGAAGGATGTGGCTACAGACACGAGACATTTCCACGCATTGGTGCTCCAACACTCAGAACCCAAGAGCACCATGCAGGGACAAACAACATATACTAGTATTGCGACTTCAAGTAATGCTTTGAGAGGTTCCTTTAAAAAATCAAATTGTTACCATTTTGAATTATGGCAGAAATCTTGCGAGTTCTCATGTGCCGTAGCCAATCAAAATAAAAACATAGATAGAATATGGATAATCACTGTATGGCACTGTTGGATAGTACTGCAATACATTGTTAATACAGTAGTACTTGTCGTAGTTGCTCATAGTGTAGACGCGCCACTGCGCGGAAATTTCTCGTCCCTGCAGCCCTGTCCTTACTGGAAAACATGCAGTACTGTTCATTCATTCATTCATTCAAAAAAGGAATAATGTTGCATCCATTTTTAAACACACATAGCTGCTTGGAAAAAAAAGGGTCAGAAAACTTAAAAGCTCAAAATACCCTTTCTGCGCTAACCCAGCTCGATGGGGTCGCTACCCCGTGGATCAAAATGCTCAAACTCAAATAATACCTCACATACGTGAAACAGACCGGACCAACTGATTGTTTCTCGAAGCTCTGAAAGAAAGCAAAACTCTGAAATTAGAGCGCCTCACCTCTGGGCGCTCGTCGACACAATAGAACCTTCTGTTGTCTATTATCATAGATACGCACGCCTTACGAAATGTCATATTATCCAGTTAGAATATAGGTTAGATTCAAGGTAATCAAGAAAAACATTTCAACATACTATGAAATTGTAGACTTCCACTTTGGTAGTTGTGTATTTAGTTGAAAATAGTATATAAATTATAGTATAAGCCATTAATATATATGTAAAGTTACAGGATATAATTGAAATTATATTAAGTAACACATATTAATAATTAGCTTTGATATAAGTGTAAAGCCCCGTATGTTGCATGGGATACTTTGTTGTTGTGTGAGAACTTTAGTGCTCTCTCTCCCTCTCTCTGTTTGGTTTTCATCCGACTGATGTTTTTTTTTTTCATTTTATGCTCTTTAGTTTAAATAGGACGAAAGACCTACACACTTGTTTTTATAGTGTGGTAACAAACCTGGCCACTGCTCGACAGTAGACTGTAAGCAAAGAGGAGCTCTTGAAAGATAAAGTCAAAATATATCTGTTGCCACCTGGTGGTTGGTTGCAGAACAGATCATTAATCCAGTGCTATCGCACTTGGCCGGGATAGGCATTGAGTTTTCTCTGCGTGGTTTGAGAATGGCCCTAGGATATGTTCTGCTCACTGTGGCTTGGCACAAACCAAGAAAGATTGGTTGTATTCGTACCGGTTTTGAATGTTTTCAAGAACTCTGTTGGACCCCTTGCTACCACGGTTTAACTGGTGCTTGGCTCGGTATCGGCTTAGCGCAACTCAGCGTCAAATTTTCATGCCAAATATGGAAGAAGTTGCCCCAAGCAATTGCAAGTTCACCTAGAATGTACACAAAGTTCACCTGGAGTTATGCCAAGTTGCTCCGGGCTTGCCCTCAGCTGTCCCTAGTTGAGCGTGGGTTGGGCCGAACTGGTTGGGAGCTGGCCAAGTTCTTGAGGGGGTATTGTTGTTGGCTTGAGAGTCTGCTTGACGAAATCAGCCAGGTGGCGCTGAGCTGAAATGGCACCAAATTCAGCCAGGTATTAATTGCTGGAGGTTTTATAAGAATTTTGAAGTTCATACAGATGACATTATACTGTAAATTTTCCAAAGTAGAATAGGCTTTGCAGGGAGTACCTATGGTCCCACTCCAATGAGTATTAAATTAACTCTATTGTGGTCGTAAATGAACTCAATCATAGTAGTTTACATTATCTCGATTGGTTAATTAGCTTGATTTAAGTCTATAATAGATACATTATATAAAGAATAGTTTATACACAGTATCAGCTGCCCCCATCAGATATGGTAAATTAACTACATTTCTATAATGTTATTCCTTGTGAAGCAGATGCTCAAAGAGTGCCGTTGCAACCCCTGTCAATTAGCCTAATTATCAATTGCTAATACCTGTTCCACAGTGGGAGTTCCCAGAATTCTCCTCACGAGGATCATTAGTTCGTGATTCCCCCAGATGGAAGGTGAAGAGTTCTGGGGACTCCCATTGTGGCACAGATGTTAAGGTTCAGTGTTTAGATGGTTCTAATGAAGGCAGATGGCAGATGTGTGCTATTTAATAGTGTTGGTTGATTGGAAATGCGAATGGTTGATAGTTTTCACTTAGCATCACTGATCATAGGAACTCTATATATATATATATATATATATATATATATATATATATATATATATATATATATAATAGGCGCCATTGGACGACTATAAGATTTAGTTTGATACAGCCAGTAAAAGTAAAGTAAGTCCCTTCAGCTGCTCCCTTGTTTTGTACTCGGGGTCGCCACAGCAAATCCAAGGTGGATCTGCATGTTAAATTGGCACACATTTTATGCCAGATGCCCTTCCTGACGCAATTCCACATTACATGGAGAAATGTGGTAGGGGTGGGATTCAAACCAGGAACCTTCCGCAACTCAAAGCAAAAAAGTAAAAGGTCGGGAATGATCTCAAAATTTATGCAGTTGAAATTGCAAATTAATTCCAGGTAGTTTTTCAAGTTGACACAACCAGGGCCAGAAATAAAAAGAACAGTCGAACAACACAGACGACAACTTTTCCGTTGTTTAATTCTTAAGAATTTGCCATTGTTTACACTGCCTCCCCGAAGCCTGATCTGCTAATGTTAGCTTCTCGGATGGCTACTTTCCACTTTCGTAAGTAAAAGCAAGGGGTGGGTCAACTGTGGCTAATTGGAATGCTAACAGTTTATAATGGTAAGTTGCGTAGATGTTGCGACTCCTAGGAAAAGAACATTCACGGAAGCATTGTTACCCCCCCCCTTTTTTTTTTTTTTTATAACATCCACCATCACAGATGCGTAGTTACATTGCTGGTTGACTTCCTCCACTCACTTAATGGTATTACGAAACCATTGTCTGAAGATTGTTTTTATTTTATAAATTCCTAATAATATACATGTTGTATTTTCTGCATATTTGTGTTTTTGAAAAATTAGATTCTATCAAAGAAGCATGGACCAGACTTGTCATAGGTAGTTAGCATTGATGTAATAGCGCCTGGGTTTGTGGTACGGACCAAGCACAAACAGTCTGGACCCAAAGATTTTTGTGTTTTACAAAATCCTATGTCTTAATGTGACCTACTATACTTGTAACCAGTTTGTTTTTGAAAACAGATGATTTGAAAGGCTTGTACTTGAAGTGACTGGTTTTGAATACACCCAAGCTAGGTAATTTGCTAACCATCCGACAAGTAATTTCAAGAAATTTATTCATGAAATCTACTTTTGTGTCACGATAGGTTGAAAATTAGGGGTTACATCTTTTGCTGGGGAAGAGTGTAACATTTCTGTTCCCGCTGAAATGGTTTTACGAATGTATCTTTCTATTGAGAGCTTACAGAAGAATTTGCTTCTTGAGGAAAACCAAATTTAAAATGCTAGCCCTCGCCTGAGTTGTTTGTTCAACAAAATGATGGTACATCTACAGTTGAAAACTGTCTTATTTTATGTAATCCTAACACATATACATGTGTCCAGTATCTTTCTTTATGATCTTTTTGATTTTGGAAAATTATTAGATGATTTCAAGGGAGTGTGGACCAAATGTGTCACAGGCTACTAGCTAGGAGTGATGGCCAACTCGCTAAATCGCGAAATGATTAAAAATGAAGTCCAGGGACTTTTTTAATTTATTTTTTTTGTTTTTTTCCATTATGGTTTAGTTTCACCACAGGTTTCAAAGGAAGGTTTATTGCTTTTCTTTCAAAAGACTACACTCTGGTAGAGTTTTACAAAACAGAGTGTGTGAGAAATAGCTAGCTTATACAATAGCTTCCTGGATTTGACTGCGTACCATCAATATCATGTTTCCTCCACAGAATATGATTTCAAAACAACTCGAAACTACCTATGTGCTATATTTTGGCTTCACTGTCATGCTGTGAGAGTACACAATGGTGAGGCGTCCATTTTTTTTAACAGTCTACGCGCCTTTATTTAGCACCTCACCAGTTGTTGAACTGAATGTTGTAGAATGTCACGGTTGTGTTTTTAAAGCCACACAGCTGTTAATGAGATGGTAATCTGTTCCTCATCCATCTATGCTGGTTATTTGTTAGCCAGCTAACACCCCGTTTTAGTGCAATGTACCACTGATGGTGTCACGTGTCAGAGAGAGAGAGAGAGAGAGAGAGAGAGAGAAAGAAAAGAGAGAGAGAGCACAGCTTTTGGTATAATTTGAATCCTAAGCATGGCTTTACTGGCACTTATTTGTGACCTAATAACTCTTCTCTGACCATAGTGAATGTGAAAAGAGCCTATCTGATGTTGACTCCTCACAAAGTTCAACTTGGGGTCACTTTGGAGTCATATCTTAATGTTCTGACAAATCAAATAACTTTGTATGCTGATATCAAACTAGTTTGTGTGCTTTTGAAGCTCTGAGCAGACAAAAATGTTTTTGGTATATTTCCGTACCAAAGAGTTTGGCTTTATTGTTATTATTGTTGTTGTTGTTTTTGAAGGCATTTAAAGTGTAGTGTTTGCTCTACCTGCTCGCTCTTTCAGAATAAGAGCATTTTCTTGCTGAAAGAGCACCACTGCTTTTTTCCCCTCTACGTTCTTTTTTTTTTTTTTTTTTTTTTTTTTTATGTACAGCTTGTTGAATGTGTGCTAGAGTTTTGAAATCAAATATCATCAACGCAGCTTGACGGAGTTAAAAAAAAAAAAAAAAAAAAAAAAAAAGAAGTGAATGACCAAAACCATGTAAAGAGCACAGTCCATCAAATCTCTATGGAAACAGCATCTTTTTGTACAATGTATTTTTACATTTTTACACACAGGTTCTCTCAGGATGGCTAACTCTTCTCAGGGAATTAACCAAAAAAAGTGTATTTTATTCTTTTGGGAAACATCCACTGATTGACTCAAATACTCTGTTAAGCAATGGCGAAGAAACTTGTTTTTAACAACTACCTCTTGAGTTCTACATCGTTGTGCATTTCTGTTTATTTTGTATGTGTAATTTTTCTTTTTTTTTGTTGAGGTTGTACAATGAAATGAAATGTACGTAGGTCTCCGCTGTACTGAGGTGCTGGATGAGAACCTCCAAAGTGTTGCCACAGATTCCCTGGTCTTCCTTAATACATTTGAACCCCCCCGGTCAAATTCAATCTTTTTAAAAATTTCTATTTACAGCAAAAACCTACCTCTACACACCCTGTACCTCCTTGTAGCTCCTCTACCTCCTCCATGCAGTTATCTCCTTGCTAAAAGAATTTTCAACAAATATTTTGCCATCTAAACGTTTTTAAAAAAAATTGTAAGACTACAAATAATGGTTTATGTTATGGGTTAATCTGGCGGTAATTGCTTTTTGTAAACTTTGGATAGTACATCCACCCATCTACATTTTTCTCAACAGTCCACACAGCAAAGATATTGAGTTTTCATTGTCACAAAAAAGTATTTGCCACTATTCAATGTCTCCAATTTTTATGTGAAAAATTTTATGTTGTCCTTCAGACTATATTTAACATGAAACAAAGCCGACATGAATAAATACAAAGTACAGTTATATCATCTATACATAGCCTTGGGAGGTCTCCCATTGCCGATTTGTGATGCCAATTTCTATGTTTTGAGCGCAAAAAATATTCAGATACCCAATCGTGGCCTGACATCGGATGTAAGTCGTGGTAAAAGTAATGCTGTAGAACATTGTGAGCATTCATGAAATTTTTTTGAATATGTTGACAAAAATTTGTGAGAACATACATCATGATCCAAAACTGAATAATCGGACATTATGTGCGCAGATCGGGATGTAATATTTTGCAAAAGTAGTTGACCGCTTTCATCAGAGTACAGTATGCAGTAATGGGGATTTACGAGTCTCTGAGCATAAGCGTAATTCTCATTGTCCTCTGCAACATAAATCCCGTGAAAAGCATGTCACCTTTCAACAGCTGACACTTTTCAGATGTAAATTGAATAGAATAGTCTTTGTCATTGTACTGGAGGGCAATAAAATTGTGGGTGCTCTGTACACCATAAAAAAACAAGACATCTTATACACCACAAAAAATTGTTTAACAATGAAACATGTACTTATATATATATATATAGGAATAAAGTATAGTTTAAAAAGTGACTGTAAAGATTTTTTTTTAAAAGTGCGGGAGTAATACGTAATAAGGAATCTGTACATGGGTGTATTCAGCTATAACCAGCAATACTCAGCAATCACCGCTTACACTCGTTTGTGAATAGTATAGTATTTATCATGATTATTATTTTAGGTCCCGGTTTCCTCAGTTTTGTAATCTGGATGTAAATTGGGGTCACAACTTGGCAATGGGACACTGCTCTTATAAAATAGTTTATAACATTTAAGTATAGACTGTTTCCTTGACCTTCTACATTATCTATTCTGTCTTCATTTATTCATTTATCTTTTTACTTTCCCAAAGTTAAACTATTTGAGACCTTTTAGACAACTTCACGTTGCTGCAACGGTTGTTTGACTGATGATTTCACTGAACACCATTACCATGATTTTTCAAATCCAGCTCTAACAGTGCAGTTTGGTAGATTTGTGGATTAACTCAGTCTGGTCAAAATACTTTCTCCACAAGCTGAGTTAGTATTCAATCCTTTTTGTTTTTTTGTTTTGCTTCTACACTGAAAAAAAGTGAAATTTGGATAAACTTAAAAAAAAAAAACAACAACAACTCTAATTTGTTATACCTACATTTATTAGTCCCCACAACCTGATTCCAGATAAGCGATTGAAGATGTAATGTATGTTTGTACATTTAGTAGTTCATATTTCTAATATAGATTAAAACTTAAATTACATCTACTAAAATTCAGGTGTAACAAATTCCAGTAATTTTTTAAGTTGGTCCAAATTTCACTTAGTTTTTGAACAACTGTACATTGTGTTTATGCAGGTTGTCTTTTGTTAAAAGAAATCTCATGAAGAGGCAAACTACAACATTCAAAATCATAAAAACGGCAAATTATCACATTTTAAAAAGAGAATTCTTGGGATTTTCCGGCATAAATTAGTTAAATTTCTATTGATTGCTGAATTGATTAATCTTTCGAGGTTTGGCTGTATGCACATTTTTAGCATAGGTTCGTTTATCCCGCACGTCACGCGTTGAAGGTTTTCTGCCAGGAAACACTAAAGATGTGTTCACATTTATGGGGTCTTGCACTCTGTGCGCCTCATTGGTCCACGTACATCTTTACCACCCTACAAATGTTGGCGTCTCCATACTTGTACCCACTGATAAACACTGCTAGCATTAGTGACATTGTTAGTTTAACTACTTGTACATTAGCTACACTTATTTCACACTTAAACGGGCATATTTGTGTTATTTACTTGGATCTAGAGGTGGAATTAATTTGTTGTTGCACATTTTTGGAAATCCCAACATGTATGTTATTAGCATTAGCCTTTCGAGCACAGTCAAACGCCAGCTTATTGGGATGGTTGTTCAACAAATTTGAACTTTTTAAGTGCGGTGTACATTGCATTCCTCCATGTTAATGAAGAAGGCGTGTGCAAAATGCTTTCTCGTGATAATGTGAACGCACCTTTAGTTGCAGATAGCAAACCATTTTGCCTCCAATAAATGGGCTATAGACACATGAAAAAAAGAAATATTTGACATTTTTTTCATAACCTCATTTCGAAAAACAGACTGTTGTTTAATTGTACGTACTTAAGTATTTTATAACCACTTGATCCGACAGCCTGAAGGTGGAAAACGACAGGACAGTACTTCACACAAGGCGTGCCTATCTTTATTTCTTATTTCAACCAACCCTGTTACCAGGTAGTTTCCTGTTTTTGTGCTCAGTGGTCGTGGCCTTTGTCGGGCGTTTTTACCGCCTCAGATAATCAAAAGTCGTGCGGTTTGGAGATGATGCCATATGTAGTTTAAGGTGGCATTTACTTAAAGGGTTTGTACTAATGGTGATACTACTTAGATGTAATATTAAAAAAATGTTTATGAAGACCAGTATGTTTTAAAATGCTACAGATGGATTTTTGCCTATAACTGCAGTATTAGGATGATAAAAGAAAGTATTTTATGTGTTGCTGCAGCTCGACAGTATATCTGGAACTCTTTAAACCAGTTATAGACAGAAATGCCCAAACAGTAAAATAGTGTTGTTATTGTTGTTATAACTTTATATTTGATTCCTATCATTGTAACTACTGATTCTTTACATTCTTTATGCTCAGTACAGCCAAGAAACCTTCGCAAGCAGCACAAGAATCAAGGACATATGAATCTGATTTTTTTTTTTTTCTTTTCTAGAGGCTTCTTGAGGGCTGCACATAAGATGACAAATCAGTATATAGAACTGCATTATTAATATGTTTAATGTTCACATGAACAACACAATGAGCAAAGAGTTATTGTCACAGAACAAGTACAAATAATACAATGAATACCATGGCCCCAAAAATGTTGTGCAAAAGTTTTAGGTACCTTGTAATTTTGTTTCCAAATGTTGTGCTTCATGCCCTTCATTTGCAGATCAAATAAATAAATAAAATCGATCCCCCCCCCCCCCCCCACCCCTTCCATTTCATTTGACAGGTCATATTGTAATATTTTTTGGTGAGATAACATTGGTCAGCATAGTCTCTTTTTAAAAACAAACAAACAAAAATGTTTGTAGCCAAAAATACAACTCCTCACTTGGGGGAGGAGGAGTAACAGGAAGACAAGGGGCGGGAATGAGAGGAACAGTAGTAGCCAGTAGCGAGCGGTATTTCTGGTATTTATATTATTTGCATTTTGCAAATTGTTTTTTACTTCTACTTTTGATACTCTGGGTGTTTCTTACCCTGTGTGCTGCTATACAGTGCTGCTGGAACCTCAATTTCCCTGATGGAGTCTTCCCAAGAGATTAATAAAGTTCTATCTAATCTAAAAATATGACAGGCACTGAGGTGAGGTAAAAGTTAATACAGCAGCCAACAACTGTTTTGTATGTAATTATTTAGTGGCTGTTTCTTGTGCAGAGAATGAAGCAAAACTCCCTCTGTGCTCTGAGCTTTTCTCTTCCATTTCCATTCCCAATCTGGCTGTGCATTTTGAGCCCCACCAAAAGAGACAGCAACATTCAGTATGCACAGCATAGCTTAACTTTAATAAAATTACTGTAAAAAATACAACCAAATTTTATTATAAGTTGTAGTAGCCTACTTAATATATATATATATATATATATATATATATATATATATATATATATATATATATATATATATATGAAAAGTGGTTACACATTTGACTTATTTATATTTGTTTAAAATTATATATTAAAGTTTTCTTTTTAGGCACATGAATCATGCCTAAAACGTTTGCACAACACTGTAATCCAAAACTCTTGACTGCAAATTGGCACCAATTCAAATACCCAGTTAAACTAGGAAGTATTTGCGTCAGAATATTTATTTTAAAAGGATTCAGGTGGATGAAAATATAACTCTCGCTTTCCATTTGTACAATCGAATTTTGCCTTGTGTTTAAGAACTTGAAACTGGAATGCATTTTTTTTGTTGTTTAAATTATAACACTGAGCTGCTAATTATAAATACATTAAACTCCATCAATTCAAATCTGAAGTCCCAATAATTAAAATGAATGTCACTTATACACAAGCAGTATAAATATGATTCATTATCTTTATTTCAAAAGAACCGATCTCAGCAGTGAGTCCCACTGCTCCCTCTTGTGGTGGAGGGTGGAATGGCATACATGCCTTGCCTTGACTGGAGAAGCAGTGTGTCTAATAAAAGGGGGGATCTTTTATTTTTAAAGTGAACTGTGATATGTTGTGTTTATGTGCTATAAAGTAATACTGGAACAATGGACCTCGAGAGCCTAACTCCAAATGTTTTAACCATAACCTCAAATTTCAATGTTTTTTTTCTTGTTTTTCGACTATTTTCTAGTATGTTTTCTGGAGTGTGTTTCAAGCCAAGCACTGATTGTGTGTAAATGGAGAAAATGTTCTTTGTGCATATCATTCAATATTTTATCTGTAATATAAATATACTGCCTTTTTTCCTGTGAGTCCTGGGTTGGATTTTGAAACGTCCTAAATGTTTTACTTGACTGGAAATTAAACCTATTGGCATTAAAGTATGAATAATTTCCTATTACACAACGATGTGCTGTAATTCTTGCACAGGTATTGTTTTTGCATATCAGATGTTATATTGTGGTTTTACAGACTAAAAAAAAAAATCCCACAATCCCATATTAATATTTAGGCATTCTCTTCCTTAATAAAAATGGCAGCCCAAGCAATTAAAAACCTTTATTGAACACGCATGAACACAGAACAATTATGGCGGCTGTTTCCGGCAAGAGCGGAAACGCTCTTGTCTTTTGTTTAATTTCATTTACTTATTTTAATATCTGGTTTACGCATCTTCCAACGCACAAAAGTCCGTAGGCAAATTAGATTTACTGGCAGCCTATTTATAATATTATCTCGATGTTTTGTCTTTACATGTTGGTGACGGTACAACAATAAACAATCACAGGTGTCGTATGCCCCCACGTATACATATACAGTATTACACACGTCAACTCAGTGTATATAAAGTTGTATGCAAAAATTTGGGCACCCCTGATAATTTTCATGATTTTCTTTTATAAATAATTAGTTGTCTGGATCAGAAATTTAAGTTAAATATATCATATTTAACACAGTGAACACAGTGATATTTGAGAAGTGAAATGAAGTTTCTAGCATTTACAGAAAGTGTGCAATAATTATTTAAACAAAATTGGGCAGGTGCATAAATTTGAGCACTCTTGTCATTTTATTGATTAGAATACATTTAGCACTAATCATTGGAACACACAATTGGTTTGGTAAGTTCATTGACCCTTGACCTCCTTACACAATCATGAGAAAGGGTATTTAAGGTGGCCATTTGCAAATGTTTGCCCTCTTTGCATCTCTTCAAATGAGTGGCAACATGGGAGCCTCTAAACAACTCTCAAATATAATACAGTCTATGGTAAAGGCAGACCCCCCCCCCCCCCCCCCCGCCAACTGAAAAGTTACTTCTGATGGAGATTTCATAATAAAAGAAATTATCATCATAATTATTATTTTTATTAATATGTACATGTTGCGGACATGATGACCAAAGCTCTTCAGCATCTCACCATATCATTTTGGTCCTTCAGACTTTTTTTTGAGTAAATGCTTCCGTCGAGCATGTGCATGGCTAAAACCTTTCAGCTTCTGGGGGGGCTTTATGTTAGAAAGATTAAGAAAAGAAAATAAGATTATAAAATCAAACCTTCACTGTGCCTTGTGATAGAATCACTACGGTAACCAGTCCAAGATGGCGGCAGCATTTTTTGCACCTCAGCAACCCATGCAGCATCTACTCCTCTTTATAATGTCTATGTTCATCTACTGTTGGGCTTGTGATAGAATCACTATGATGACTGATCCAAGATGGCGGCCGCATTTCTTGCGCCTCAGCAACCAATGTGGCGTCTACAACCCCTGGCAAAAATGATGGAATCACAGGCCTCGGATGATGTTCATTCAGTTGTTTACGACAACGGTTTGTTTGTTTTTTTTCCCCAACTGGGGAGATTTTTTGTGCCATTTCTGGTTTGTGCTTTTGTCTACCATAGAGTGAGCCTCGCAGCGCTCCACTCGTATTAGCTCAACCAATAAGGTCAAAAGACATGTGGGAGGTGCTACAGAGTCACGAAGTTGCCAGACAGATCTGCATCGTGATGCCAATATCTTTGCGGGTAGATGAAGGTTCCAGGGGTTCAGAGTTGTAATGTTTCTGAGTTCACTGTATCTTCATGATATTTGAAGACTTACTGGTGAGTTACAGTAGAGGCTGGATGTCTATGGTACTCGGTCTCCCAGAAGCATCTGTGGGCAGTATTTGAATAACTTTGTATCAAAGGTGGGTTATGTCGAAAGATCCAGATGAGGGTGATTACATGCATCATCCAGGAGTATCACCTGTGACATGACACTCTTGTGGCATGTTTTGTCTGAATGTGATCCAGCACATAGATACTTCAAATCTGAAAACCCCAGAAATCAGATTGGGTCAAGGGGATGCTCATCAACTGTCAAAGGCAGCTAAATGCTTACTTTCAGGAATGAAAGGATAGAGAAAAGGTCTACCTAGATCCAGGGTGGGCAAGACTGCAGGTTGTCCTTGCTACCTGTCTTCTCGGCATGTGATTTCACAGAATATCAGGATGGTAAGTTGAGGGGAAGCGCTCATCAAAAGGTTGCATGACAAACCTGGCCAGTCGTAGATCTGGTGTTTCCCACCCCTGGCCGAAGATGATTGAAGTTCCTATTTAACCAATTCGGAAGTTGTATGAATAATTTTTATCTGGTTTGCTAATTACAAATAGAAGGCATTGATGATATCACAGGGCAGGCTGGAGAGGAAGTCAACAACAAACAATGTTTTCAGGTAAATCATTGGAATCAGTTTGACATAACATCTCAAGCACACAAAAGTTGTGTGAAAGTTGAAAGCCAAACTGTTTTGGTTTCAAAACAGAGGTTGTAGGGCTCCATGGTGGCAGTGGAAAAGGTGAGAATAAGGATGACTCGGTCACTGGTAGTCTTGAAGGTGCAGCAGTGGAGGAGTCTTGGGGCCAAAAGATCTGAGCCCAGATGGGGAGCCTTTCATGACTATAGAAGCAGAATGTAGCAAAGGATAGTGGTCCTGCAGCAGACTGAAGAACCAAAAACATGTTATTCCTGTTGTGCTCTCAGGTCAAATTGCTCTCCACTAGGGGGCAGCAAAGTGCCATATTGTTAGTATTGTTCCCCCCAAGTCTCTGAAGGACGAAACCAAAGCAGATTCATCACCTCAACACATCTGACTCAAAGATGCTGTTGTTTCTTCACGCAGCTCTTCTGCTCCTCTCCAGTGGCTCGGTACTGCCGACTTTCTCACCAGATTCTCAGCAAGCTCCTTGTTTGCAGTTTCCTTTTAATACTCACCAAAAATATTTTCTTTACATCTGTTTTTCCATGTACTATTCTTTTCCCCACTGTTTTTCCATGTAGTATTCTTATAGTATTGTTTAGTATTGTTTTTATGATGCATCTTTGTTTTCTCATAGTATCCTCATGATATTGTTCACAGTTTCCTTTTAATAGCTACCAAAATGGTTCAGTTTTATCTTCCCTTTCACATTTTTCACCCCAGCTTTTCACATAGTATTCATGATATTCTCTTAGGATTGTCTGTGATTTACTTCTTTTGAAAAACAATAATCAACAAAATATTTTCTTCTACAAGCGAAGCAGCACGCAACAGCAGAAAGCTCATTCATGGTACACCATGTCCCAAACAGGAAGTGCCAAATTCTGAGTCCACAGTGAAACAGGAAATGTCAAATGTTGAACACTTCCTGGATTGACAATAGAGGACATCTTGTGGGCTCTCGCGGGAATTCAGTGGCAAGCTGACACTGAAACAGGAAGTGCCAAATTTTGACTCCACAGTGAAACAGAAAATGTAAAATGTGAACACTTCCTGGATTGACAATGGAGGACATCTCGTGGGCTCTCGCGGGAATTCAGTGGCAAGCTGACACTGAAACAGGAAGTGCCAAATTTTGACTCCACAGTGAAACAGAAAATGTAAAATGTGAACACTTCCTGGATTGACAATGGAGGACATCTCGTGGGCTCTCGCAGGAATTCAGTGGCAAGTTGACATTGAAACAGGAAGTGCCAAATTTTGACTCCACAGTGAAATGTAAAATGTAAAATGTGAACACTTCCTGGATTGACAATGGAGGACATCTCGCGGGAATTCAGTGGCAAGTTGACACTGAAACAGGAAGTGCCAAATTCTGAGTCCACAGTGAAACAGGAAATGTCAAATGTTGAACACTTCCTGGATTGACAATAGAGGACATCTTGTGGGCTCTCGCGGGAATTCAGTGGCAAGCTGACACTGAAACAGGAAGTGCCAAATTTTGACTCCACAGTGAAACAGAAAATGTAAAATGTGAACACTTCCTGGATTGACAATGGAGGACATCTCGTGGGCTCTCGCGGGAATTCAGTGGCAAGCTGACACTGAAACAGGAAGTGCCAAATTTTGACTCCACAGTGAAACAGAAAATGTAAAATGTGAACACTTCCTGGATTGACAATGGAGGACATCTCGTGGGCTCTCGCAGGAATTCAGTGGCAAGTTGACATTAAAACAGGAAGTGCCAAATTTTGACTCCACAGTGAAATGTAAAATGTAAAATGTGAACACTTCCTGGATTGACAATGGAGGACATCTCGCGGGAATTCAGTGGCAAGTTGACACTGAAACAGGAAGTGCCAAATTCTGAGTCCACAGTGAAACAGGAAATGTCAAATGTTGAACACTTCCTGGATTGACAATAGAGGACATCTTGTGGGCTCTCGCGGGAATTCAGTGGCAAGCTGACACTGAAACAGGAAGTGCCAAATTTTGACTCCACAGTGAAACAGAAAATGTAAAATGTGAACACTTCCTGGATTGACAATGGAGGACATCTCGTGGGCTCTCGCAGGAATTCAGTGGCAAGTTGACATTGAAACAGGAAGTGCCAAATTTTGACTCCACAGTGAAACAGAAAATGTAAAATGTGAACACTTCCTGGATTGACAATGGAGGACATCTCGTGGGCTCTCGCAGGAATTCAGTGGCAAGTTGACATTGAAACAGGAAGTGCCAAATTTTGACTCCACAGTGAAATGTAAAATGTAAAATGTGAACACTTCCTGGATTGACAATGGAGGACATCTCGCGAGAATTCAGTGGCAAGTTGACACTGAAACAGGAAGTGCCAAATTTTGACTCCACAGTGAAACAGAAAATGTAAAATGTGAACACTTCCTGGATTGACAATGGAGGACATCTCGTGGGCTCTCGCGGGAATCAGTGGCAAGTTGACATTGAAACAGGAAGTGCCAAATTTTGAGCCCACAGTTAGACAGGAAATGTCAAATGTTGAACACTTCCTGGCATGGGCGGAGATAGAGGGGAGGCCAAGGTGGCACTGGACCCCCTAAAATGCCATCAGAGGGAGTTTATCCTCATTGGAGGGAGTTTTTCCTTCCCACTGTCACCTGTGTGCTTGCTCTGGGGGTTGGTAAGGTTAGACCTTACTTGTTGCCTTGAGGCAACTTTCTTGTGATTTGGTGCAATATAAATGAAAATAAATTGAAATTGAAATCATGGCACTGCACGTCTAGTTGAAAAGAAGCAGCTGCATTTTGAAATCACTGACACATATTGCCTGCTAGGTCCCTCCTGTACAGTAGTTGGCACGGGGTATTACAAAAATTTCTAATTCACCATAGTAGAAGAAGAAAAATCTTCAAGCCAGATTTGAGCCTGAATACGTCATCTGAACCACATACTCCTAATGACACCAACGTTATATCGGCGAGTAAACAACCGTATTTTATGCTAGAAATAAGGTCCGGGTTGTTAAAAGCAACATTTCTCCTTTAATTCAGGCAGCATTAGATAATTGTGGGTGGGTCCAATTATGCACTCGCATTCTGCCTGTATGCACCCAGACAGTATTATAATATTGTGTACATGCTCGTTTTTGTCTGTGATTCATGCACGGCATTGCATTAATGGGAATTCTGAGACTCTGTGGTGAGAGGTTTCCTGGGAAGATGCAGAAGAGCTTCGCTCGTTCATGTCCGCAACATATACATATTAGCCAACAACATACCTCCCCTCCCCATTGTATTTTCATGGTATTGCTTGCAGTTTAATTTTTAATAGCCAAAAAAAGCTATACCACATTATGTGTCTGATCACAAAGATTCCAAAAAGGTATAGTTTGGACTATCTATAACTAAATGTTTTGGAGTTATGGGGTAAAAACAGCAAGAATGGTGTCAAAGGTCAGTTTCAGTTTGTACAGCGGTCAAAAGTTAAAGTTGCTCCAGTTATGTTAAAATTTGGTGCAAATTACTGGTTGAACTAATAGGATTAACAAATGGAATAGTTCTGACTGTGTTGAATGTTTGGTCTCCAAAGTAAAGGTTAATGTCGACGTCCATTGGATTCTATGACATGTGACATACGTATGTTACCCTGTAACATAACTAAGCATGACACATGGTGCAAACTATTCCTTTTTAAAATCCTACTAACTCAACCGATAATTTGCATCATGTTTTACCATAATTGGAGCAACTTTAACTTTTGACCCCTGTACAAACTGAAAGTGACCTTTGTCGCCATGCTGGCTGTTTGTACCCCATAACTCCAGAACATTCAGTCACAGATAGTCCAAACTATACCTTTTTGGAATCTTTGTGATCAGACACATAATGTGGTATAGCTTTCAATATGATTGGGACATTTTTTTTTTTAACCCTATGCAGTTCTTCAATTAACCCCTACTTAGCCCCCTATTGAAAATTCAAATGGCTAATGTTATTTTTCTAAAATATGTACCAAAAGGTATACACAGTCAAACTTTGGTGCTTGTAACCGGATTTGAAGGATTCCTCTGCAAATATTCTGTTATCTGCTGCACTAAATTAAGGGTCATGGGGGAGTGGAGCCTATCCCAGCAGTCATAGGGCGTGAGGCGGGGTACATCTTGGACAGGATGCCAGTCTGTCGCAGGGCCAGTTTACTTTTTGATACTTGCTAAAATATTTCCCGTACACGTTCCTTCCTCACATGGTGCTGTGTGTCACGACTTGGCTCGGTGAGCTAGAGGTTTGTAGAGGCGGCGATAAGGATGAGTCGGGGGATAAACAGTGTTGGACCTTTGTTGCAATGTGTGCAAATCATGGAAACGTGCACGTGGATGACGCCGGGTGTCTCAGCCTTCCTCTCCCTCGTCCTATCCCTCATTCCTAAACTGCGCGTTGACCTTTGTAGCACTGCCTCCAGGCTGTATGCTTTAACCTTTCCAGTGAGATAGAAGGGAGCGTACTCAGGGACTACACCATAAATCACAACTCCTGCCGGTTCCGTGATAGACAACAACGTACCCTAGCGGACGCGGGCCAGTGGGGGAAACGCTCGTCCTCTCTCATCCCATCAAATCCTACTCATCTTGCAAAAGCACACAGATGGCCTTCCTCAGCGTGTTGGCCGCGCCGGAGCGCTGGGCCATAATATCTACAAGTGCACCCTGAATAATTCATCCATCATTAAAATGCGGTACGAGTAACGAGAGCCACGAGTGTGTTTTCGGCTTCTTTCTCAAGTAAAACACAGGGGTCATTAGAAGTCATTTCTGGTCAATTTTGTATGATCAACCATGCTCAAGAGAAAGAAAGAAAGGGAAAAAAAAAAAAGAATTCTCATTTACTTTCTGTGCATTGGGTATTCATGTTAAAGGAGATCAAAGGGGACAGACAAAGAGATGAGAGAATCGACATGTTCTCGTCTCCATTTGGCTCGCTATGAGAGGGGGAAAATTACTTTAAAGCCGCTGCCGCGATGAAAGAAATGCGTTTTTCCTGATGTATTCTTCCAGAAGTGGAATCAACAGTATGAATGGCTCAAAAGGAGAGTGAGAGAGAGCGTGCGAGGAGGAGAGAATATTTGTTTGAGACAATTTAAAGGGGGGTGTGAGGGAGGAACACGAGTGCTATTTGACAGTAGAGAACAAAACAGTGATTTTTGCTGTCAGGAGATGCGACTGGCATCAATGCAAAAAAAAAAAAAAAAAAAGTCAAATCTCATTTACAATGTACACAATTTTTGCAGTGTAAAATGTACTCTGCTGGGACTATATCCGGTCCAAAGAGAGTTATATAAAATCTATCAGAGAGTGAAATCAACTGTCATATTAAAAAAAAAAAAAAAGACTAGTCAGGATCCTTGTGGAATTACATTAAAGTTTTTTTTAAGAGATTTGGTAAACTGTACATTTTTAGAAAGCTTATAAAATAATGAATTCAAAACATCATGGTTCCTTATTTCCCCCAAAGGTTGTTATGACAGCCATCTTGGATTTCTAAAAATGGAACCCTTCGAAAATTAACTGTTCACTTTCTGGACTTCTGGTCAACCAATGATCACGACTGAAGACCCTAAGTAAGAATTTTGGAGGGCAAGATTGGACGTAGGTGACTTCAGTGATTTATGGGACATAGGAACCTGATCCATGTGGGTGTCTTTTCCTTACTCATCAGATCCAGACATTTCTAACTGCCTACTACTTGGAGAAAAAAAAGTCTTCAATCATTCTTAGAATTTGTCATAAAGGCTTCAACCTCTTCACCCATGAATAGTGCTGTTATTTGTTAACTGTGTACCATGGAGTTGACCTACAAAAAACAAAAACAAAACAGAAGTCAAAGTGTAAAGTTAGTTTCCGATGGTTGCCAAATGTGGAAATCCAAGATGGCGGCCATATCACCCTTTCAAAAATAAATAAATAAAATAATGGAAAATTTAGAATGGGAGGCAGAGCTTTCAGCTTTCAGGCTCCTCTCCTGTGGAACCAGCTCCCAATTCGGATCAGGGAGACAGACACCCTCTTTACTTTTAAGATTAGGCTTAAACTTTCCTTTTTGCTAAAGCTTATAGTTAGGGCTGGATCAGGTGACCCTGAACCATCCCTTAGTTATGCTGCTATAGACGTAGACTGCTGGGGGGTTCCCATGATGCACTGAGTGTTTCTTTCTCTTTTTGCTCTGTATGCACCACTCTGCATTTAATCATTAGTGATCGATCTCTGCTCCCCTCCACAGCATGTCTTTTTCCTGGTTCTCTCCCTCAGCCCCAACCAGTCCCAGCAGAGGACTGCCCCTCCCTGAGCCTGGTTCTGCTGGAGGTTTCTTCAGGTTAAAAGGGAGTTTTTCCTTCCCACTGTCACCAAGTGCTTGCTCATAGGGGGTCGTTTTGACCGTTGGGGTTTTTCTGTAATTATTGTATGGCCTTGCCTTACAATATAAAGCGCCTTGGGGCAACTGTTTGTTGTGATTTGGCGCTATATAAATAAAATTGATTGATTGATTGATTGAAACACTGATATTTTTAATTCCTTATATCACAAGCTTTTTAAAAATGAATAGTTGTCAAAATCTAATAAACAAAACAAAATGAACAAACCTATGAATCCTTATATAAGGAACCTGATAATTGTTAAGAGTTGAACAACTTGATTTAGCACTATGATAGTGTTAATTTCATTCTGCTAGGTAATAGTACTTGTGGGCATGAAAGCTGTAAGGGCTACAGCAATCTCACGTTTGGTCAATTCTAGAACAGACCTCCATGTGTGTGCCAATTTTGGTAAAAACTGGAGTGAGAAATGTTAATTTTGACCCTTGGCCTCAATGACCTTGACCCTAATGATGGATCTTTGGCATATTTGTTCTCAAATGAGCAATTCATCAACTCAAATCCATCCATATTTGTGCCAAATGTGATAAAAATCAGAGTGAAAAAAAATGTAAATTTCCAAGTTTGACTCCATTGGCCTTGGCCCTCCCTTTGATTTACCTTTGACAAATTTGTTCTCAGTTGGACAACTTCAAAACCTACCTACTGGGGGAAATAAATCAATCAATCAAAATTTTGACCTTTTCCAAAAGAAACCCCTTAAAGGAAATGCCAAGCTTGACCTTCATTCACAAGTTTGGCGGAAATTGGGCCAAGGATCTGGGTATAGTAGGCGAACAAACACACAGATAAATTACTTAAATTATACTATGATGACCAGTGTTGCCACAGTTACTTTGAAAAAGTAATCCAATTACTGATTACTGATTACTCCTTGAAAAAGTAACTTAGTTACTTTACTGATTACTCAATTGTAAAAGTAACTAAGTTAGATTACTAGTTACTTTTTTAGTTACTTTTCCCAGCTGCCGACAACAACCCTCTGCCACCTCAACATGACAATGATACCTGTTTTGCCAAAACTTACTTTATAGTCACCCTTTCTTGACTTCAATGAAAATAAATACTTGTTTTATAAAAAGTAAAATAAAGACCTCTTTCTTGACCTCATATTTAACTGTTGACAGCATAGTAACAGTAAAACTTGCAATTTCGAACCTACATTGTTTATAAATGTAACTATTAAATTCATTCTAGCATTTTTCTAACATTTAAAGTCTCTCTAAATATTTTACTTGTCGAAATTAATATTATTTTAAGTAGTATTAGTAGTTAGTATTAGTAGTAAAAAAAAAGGCTTCAAAACTGGACTTTTAATCTAGGGGTGTTGTGAGGGGGGCACATCTCTGCCCCACGCCCCCATTCAATCTGGATTCGCCCCTGCTTTGGCGTTTGAGCACAAAGAATGGATAACATTTATTTATGCAGAAAACGTGACCAGATTTACAGGTAAGAAAGTTTTATTGCGTTTTCACATCATGTGGTCCTCAGAAAGAGAGTTTAGGTGCATTTGAGTGGAAAATAGTGTTAGTTGTTGACGCGTCGCGGAGGATCAGCTGTTTTTAACGAGACGATACGGAGCAGCTCAGCTCAGAATTCTAAATAAAGGAGGAAAAAAGTATAAAAATGTCTTTGTAAAGCTCAGTGCAGGTGTGCTGATCACCGCGCTTTAAGAGGTGAGGACGAGTCGAGCAGCTGCAAAAAACCGCGGATTAAAAGCTCACAGCTCACTTAAAGTGGGCAGTTCAGTCGAACCCCGACCTCCTGCCCACAGACAAAGTTTAATGCTGTTATCGACCCACAATGAAGAATAATAGTAACGCACAGTGACATGGAGAAGTAACTTTAATCTGATTACTGATTTGGAAAGATTAACGCGTTAGATTACTCGTTACTAAAAAAAAGTGGTCAGATTAGAGTAACGCGTTACTAAGATGCCGGTTACCGGCATCACTGATGATGATGATGACACATATTCCTGACAGCATGCCAACTGGAAATATTCCAGAATTGGACTTGGACCCTAATTGGAATTCTGCTACAACGCAAAACTTGTGAACGTGCATAAAGATGTGGTCCGGAAGTAGAAGTACGTCCCTTCGGCTGTTCCCTTGTTTTCACTCAGGGTTGCAACAGCAGATCTGAGGTGGAATTGACACAAGTTTTACACCGGATGCCCTTCCTGGCACAACTCCATATTACATGGAGAAATGTGGCAGGGGTGAGGTTTGAACCTTCTGCACTGAAACCAAGCAAATTAACCACTTAGCCACCACCCCTGGCTGCGGTCAGGAAGTAGGAGTATTGTACAAATTAGAAACTTTGTATGCATTTTAGACAGAAATGAACCCCAAAGCCTTATTCCAGTTTGTGTGTCCATTTGGGCTCACTGGGTGCCATGCTGCAGAAAATATTTCAGTGAAGTGAGTAGGGGTATGTCAGATTGGCGAAATGGACTAAAGTGGTGGGCGTGCTGTGGTTCAATCAATCAATCAATTTTATTTATATAGCGCCAAATCACAACAAACAGTTGCCCCAAGGCCTTTATATTGTAAGGCAAGGCCATACAATAATTATGTAAAACCCCAACGGTCAAAACGACCCCCTGTGAGCAAGCACTTGGCTACAGTGGGAAGGAAAAACTCCCTTTTAACAGGAAGAAACCTCCAGCAGAACCAGGCTCAGGGAGGGGCAGTCTTCTGCTGGGACTGGTTGGGGCTGAGGGAGAGAACCAGGAAAAAGACATGCTGTGGAGGGGAGCAGAGATCGATCACTAATGATTAAATGCAGAGTGGTGCATACAGAGCAAAAAGAGAAAGAAACAGTGCATCATGGGAACCCCCCAGCAGTCTACATCTATAGCAGCATAACTAAGGGATGGTTCAGGGTCACCTGATCCAGCCCTAACTATAAGCTTTAGCAAAAAGGAAAGTTTTAAGCCTAATCTTAAAAGTAGAGAGGGTGTCTGTCTCCCTGATCTGAATTGGGAGCTGGTTCCACAGGAGAGGAGCCTGAAAGCTGAAGGCTCTGCCTCCCATTCTACTCTTACAAACCCTAGGAACTACAAGTAAGCCTGCAGTCTGAGAGCGAAGCGCTCTATTGGGGTGATATGGTACTACGAGGTCCCTAAGATAAGATGGGACCTGATTATTCAAAACCTTATAAGTAAGAAGAAGAATTTTAAATTCTATTCTAGAATTAACAGGAAGCCAATGAAGAGAGGCCAATATGGGTGAGATATGCTCTCTCCTTCTAGTCCCCGTCAGTACTCTAGCTGCAGCATTTTGAATTAACTGAAGGCTTTTTAGGGAACTTTTAGGACAACCTGATAATAATGAATTACAATAGTCCAGCCTAGAGGAAATAAATGCATGAATTAGTTTTTCAGCATCACTCTGAGACAAGACCTTTCTGATTTTAGAGATATTGCGTAAATGCAAAAAAGCAGTCCTACATATTTGTTTAATATGCGCTTTGAATGACATATCCTGATCAAAAATGACTCCAAGATTTCTCACAGTATTACTAGAGGTCAGGGTAATGCCATCCACAGTAAGGATCTGGTTAGACACCATGTTTCTAAGATTTGTGGGGCCAAGTACAATAACTTCAGTTTTATCTGAGTTTAAAAGCAGGAAATTAGAGGTCATCCATGTCTTTATGTCTGTAAGACAATCCTGCAGTTTAGCTAATTGGTGTGTGTCCTCTGGCTTCATGGATAGATAAAGCTGGGTATCATCTGCGTAACAATGAAAATTTAAGCAATACCGTCTAATAATACTGCCTAAGGGAAGCATGTATAAAGTGAATAAAATTGGTCCTAGCACAGAACCTTGTGGAACTCCATAATTAACTTTAGTCTGTGAAGAAGATTCCCCATTTACATGAACAAATTGTAATCTATTAGACAAATATGATTCAAACCACCGCAGCGCAGTGCCTTTAATACCTATGGTTCAATGTCTCATGGAAAAGGGAATATCCCCAATGGAGACTCATTAGGACATGGTGATGACATTAGGGAAGGATAACCCATCTTATGATCCTGGTCAGCCGAATTGAAGGCAGACAGAACAAGCGTTAAAGATGGCGCAAGATCAGGAAGACCCAGAACTGCCACCTCGACCAATATGATTCAGAAGATCCATGATATGGTCCTTGCTGACAGAGAAATGAGTGAACGTCACATAGCCAGTACTGTAGGCATTTGCCAGTTCATTCGGTTCTGATGGAAGAACTGGGAATGATGAAACTTTCAGCAGGATGAGTCCCAAGTCTTCTCACAGCTGATCAGAAACTCATGAGGTTCCAGATGTTCAGTGAGAATCTCCATCTTTTGGGTGCAGATCTGGATAAAGTCAGGCGATGATTCGTGACCATTGGGTGGGTAGGGAGAGTTCCCATGGGATAAAAAAGCTTTTTAACCTACCATCCCTGGTTCTCAAGACCAGGCACCTAAGTGGCTCTACTCTACTCTTTTCTACTCTCCTATTTTACGCTTCCTTTTTAGATATTTAGATATACCTTTGTATACTGGCATAGTTCCACCTTAGAAGTGGAATATAATATATAAGATATACCTTACTGAATTTTCATGGACAAGAGATGGGTCACTTCCAACAGGAGTCCAAACAACAGTCGAAGCAATTGAAGCGTAGGTTCTCCCCCGCCAAAGAAAGCCAAAGCTACCTCATCTACTGGGAAGGTAGATGAATACCTCTGACGAGGTATTCTTTTTCACCAGGACAATGCTCCGGTCAACACGTCAGTCATAGCAATGGCTCCCAATCCTGAATGTGACTCCGAACTTGTTCTGCACCAACCTTTTCCCCCTGATTTGGCTCCTTCGGACTTCCATCTGTTTCCAAACATGAAAAGGCATCTTTGTGGAACTCATTATAATACGGATAATGATGTTATATCTGCAGTGGATGACTTCCTTGAGCTCCAGGATAAGACCGTCTATGAGAACGGCATCAAGGCACTGCAGCAATGCTGGAAAAAGTGTGTGGACCTACAGGGGGATTATGTTGAAAAATAAAGCATGACATTAATCCATACCTGCCAACATCTGAATGTACTAATGCAGGACACCCACACATGGCTGCGAGCGCCAACGGCGCGAAGCGTAACTAGGGGAGTCCGGGGGCGTGCCCAGACCCACACAACTACGGGTCTAATGGGTGTCCCATACACACACTCATGTGGGACACGGGGTAGATACTGGGACTGTCCCACCCAAGGCGGGATGGTTAGCAGCTCTGTAATTCAGTCGGGCTCAAAACATTTCAGTCACCCCTCATAAATTTGTGCGTACTCCATTGAAATGATACTGTTGCTAAGTCAGGTAGAATGATTGGTTTATTTTCACACAAAGTTAATGAAATATGGGATGGCGAGACTACACGTCACTTCCAGCGAAGTGGCAAATCCAAAGGTGAATATTCATATTTCCGCGACTGGCCACCTGATGAAAACAAGCTTGGGTGTATCACTTGTCTGTTGAAATAATCTGGTTTGGTTTTGTAGGAATTCTCACTCCTAAATGGAGGCCAGTATCAGGCTGGTTGTCAGGCTAAGTCCGTGGCAACCCATAAGATAGCTTCTCTCTTTTTCTGTGGACTTTATTGGCAACCATTTAGCTCATTACTGCCACTAACTGGACAGGGGTGTGTGCTACAACCTGCTCTTACATCTGACCAGATGGTTGAGTGAACATTACTGACACGTTACAGTCAGAAATAAAACACCACACTAATCACATCTCCCTTTCCTTGAAGTGAATAATACTACAATGCTGCACTACATAGAATTTATTAAGGGCCATATAAAATAGTCATTTGATTTGCTTTATTTTATTAACCAAAACCATTTAGAAGCTCTTTGTACTGAAGGCAGTTTTTTCTTAATGCATTGGGAGCTTTTCATTTGTCAAGCAAATGTATTAGACTGGATTTAATGTGCTTGCAGTGCGTCATGTGCAAGTGCATTATCGAGGACCATAGAAATCTGCATCGGTATATGAAATGGCTCGGATTGGGATCACGGGCGAAAACAAAACAAAACAAAAAAATGATTGCAACATCCTTAAATTTAGAGAATGCAACAGATACTGGCTGAATGGTATATTCTGTGTGGTAGTAAATGTGTCTGGTGTATGCAGTTCTCATAAACTGAGTGACTGTGCAAGAATGAGACACATGAGGGAAGCCACCAAGACACAAATGATGAATCTGAAGGAGTTTTAGGCCCCCGTGAATGTGATTGTGGAAACTGGGGGTCGTGAGACTTTTGCCTATTGTATCACCAATCGGGAATTGGGAGCAGAGAAGGCTTTTCATGAAAGAAACAGAACAATCTGAGTCATCCACATAGACCTTCTGGCAAACTGTACATGAAATTGGAACTCATTCTTTTTGTCCACTCCATCTTCAAGCTGAAGAACAGTTCCTCTAGTCAGAGCTAAACTTGCCTGTAATGCCTTCAGAGTAGTCTGGGTGTCTTGGTGGCTTCCCTGACCAGTCTTCTTCTTGCACGTTCACTCAATAAAAAAAAAAAGGCTCCCTATTTCAGTGTCCATCCCCTGATATGTCTCAAGAAAAGTGGATGCAAAAGCGACAATTTGTCTTTAAAATAATATTCAGTATCTCCAGTTACTTATGGGCTTTGAAAATGAAAAAAGTGACTGTAATTCCTAAATATTTAATATGATACATTTCATGTGTATATTTTTTAAATTTTGCTTCACAAAAATGTTCTGCTTCATTATTGTTCAATAATTTAATACAGTAAAACTTGCATATAATGGATTCATGTGGAACAGCAAATTTTGTCCATTATAATCAAAATCCGCTATATGTATAAAACTGACAAAAATCCATTTTTTTCTAAGCCCACTGTGGGGTGGCACCTTAAATTCCCAAAGCCTGATTTATGCTTCTGTAACTCTGTAAGTCCGTGTCCAGGCAATGACATTGACGTGCGCGTGACCCTTTTAAAGTTCTCCGTCGCATCTTTATGCAATTTGACGCAGGAACAGTGGCTTTTTCTGGATTAATTTGTCCCTCAATGAGCTCCATTTCTTCATACAACTATCAACCTCCAAACCAACAGCACGGTACGTAGAATTTCCTCCATGAATTGCAGGTCATTTGAGCGTCTTTTTCTGACTCTGTTGAAAGTCGGTCATATTTGCCAACTTCTCTGGCAAACGTATTTGATCCATGATGAAAATGTAATCGGCCGGCTCACTGTAAAAAGTATTAAAATATGATGGGAGAGGAAGGAGTGAAATCAGAAAAGTGACAAATCACAGGCTTTACGGTCTCAGTCATTTAGCAGGTGCATGTCAGGCGCCGGGGAGGGTTTGCAGCCAGGCAGAGGGCTCTGATCTAAAGCGGTTTGGTTCTCCATACGCAGGGGTATGTGTGAAACTTAAAACCATATTACATTGCAGGCAACAAGCAGCATTTTGTTAATAATCGCTGGCCTTGAATTACATCCTGCACGCCGTGTCTTCGCACGGTTTGAAAAAAATAAATGATTGGGCTTTTAATCAAGGAGATACGTTACCCAATTTCCTTGAATCAGCGAGTGTCAGTGCCGAACCTCGTTTCATACCTTTGTGTCTGGGCACGTCCAGACTGCTCTGTCTGGTATATACGAGGGGTTTTTAATGAAAACCATTGCAATCGGATGGGACGTTTTGTCCGATGTGAGTGGAAATCCATTATACAAAATCTGTTATATACGGTGTTTATTACATGGAAAACCATACAAAAGCACTGGGACTTTTTCTTTTGTCCGGGGAGTGCGAATGTCCAGTTTACACGATGATGGTTTAGGTGAGTTATGCTGTATTCCGATTTATGCATTTTGCATTTATGTTTGAACATATTTAAAATTCTTTACTTCAAATCTAGGTGTATTAATAATTCTCTCCAGTCAGGAAGTTAAGCAAAGGTTTAGTTGGTGAAATAAAGCGATAAACACATGAAGGAATCAGGAGGTGATGATGATGTTATGACAACTGAGCAGATGATGAAGAATTCAGTTCTGCTGATTCATGTTGCCATGACAACAAAGAGAGGGCCAACTGCCACCTGTGAGCTCACAGAGCGTGGCAGAAATACTGAGAACCAGTCAAATCATTGCACGGTTAGCACTTGGAGCGGTTGGCCAAAACATCAACACCTTTTTAATATGTATTGACTTATAAGGGTCGTTCTTGACCGGTTACTCCAGTTACTTGTTGCTTGGTGCTTCTTTGCTGCCTGTTTTGGCTTTTACAAGTGTTTGATTTTGTCGACGGAGTTCACTGACAGTTGGCAGGCTCCCTAGTAAATTTCTATAAGTCATAGCCAGATAAGATGGCTTATACAAAAGTAATGTGCGTGGTGTGCAGAGTGGAGGCAGAGTGTCTGACTTCTTTCCAGTGAGATCTGGTGTTCCTCAGGAACGTGTTCTGGGTCCCATTCTGTTCAATGGCTACATGGACTGGGGTGGGGTAAAGTTGTGGCATTCTCACACCACTATGTTCCTTGTTGGCGACAAAAGGTTTCTGGTTTCCTGACCTAGATTTTGTGGATGATGCTGTGATCTATATGGGATCCGTGGATGCTGTAATTGTAGCACTTGAAAAGTTGAAGAAGGAAGCACAGTGTTGGGGTTTGCAATCATCCTGGAACAATAACCAAGTTTTCAATGATTTCCTGTACTGGAAAATTGTGCAGAGTGGAGGCAGAGTTTCTGACTTCTTTCCAGTGAGATCTGGTGTTCCTTAGGAATGTGTTCTGAATCCCATTCTGTTCAATGGCTACATGGACTGGGGGTGGGGGTAAAGTTGTGGAGTTCTCACACCACTATGTTCCTTGTTGGCGAAAAAAGGTTTCCGGTTTCCTGACCTAGATTTTATGGACGATGCTGTGATCTATATGGGATCCATGGATGCTGTAATTGCAGCACTTGAAAAGTTGAAGAAGGAAGCAGTGTTGGGGTTTGAAATCATCCTGGATCAATATCCAAGCTTTCAATGATTTTCTGTACTGGAAAATTGTATGTTTGGTTACACCAAAGCAAAGTTATTTTCTGTGTGGGGTTTGGATTGCTCTCACTGTGTTCACTTAGGTTTCCTTTGGGATCTCAAGTAAATTGGACATCAAAACCAGATTAGCCAGCCTATATACAGGTAATGTGAGTGGTGTGTGGAATGGAGGCAGAGTCTGACTTCTTAATGAATTCTGGCATTCCTTAAGGATATGTTCTGGGTCCTACTCTGTTCAATGCTTGCACCCTCCAAGGGAATGGGTAGTGTTCATACACATCACTGTGCTCCTTGTTGGCTTTTACTTCACTTTGTGGACAATGCTGTGATCTCTGCAGAATCCATGGATGCTGTAATTGTGGCATTTGAAAAGCTGAAAAAGGCGTTGGAGTATCAGGGTTTGCGATTGCCCTGAACTACCAGCATCCAAACTTTCAATGACTTCCTGGACTGGAAAGCCCAATTCTTTTATTCTGTGGATGTTCTCACTGTGGTCACATGGGTTTCCTCCAGGCAAACCAATCTTCTCTCACCATCATTGCACATGTGTTGGGTTCTTCTCCTCACAGGGGTTGATGGCAGATTTGACACTCCAATCACTGTAACAGGATTGACCAGCATCTTGAGGGTGGGATGATACGTTGACATCCTCATAGACATGCATTTGGGTGCATGCTCCTCGATCTAAATGGATCTTCTGTTGATTTTTACATTAGTTGTACTTTTGTGAAAAAGCACCACCTGCACACCATCTGGGTTAAGAAATACCAAACCAAGTCAGTAATTGCTTGCACGGTAATGCTTTATCTTGTGATTTCCATACAAGTATTGTGTGGGTCATGAAACTAAAATTTCCTCCAAACTTTCCATAATTTCTTCCCACCCCCGACTCCAGGAGACAGCCACTACCCCCCTTATTTTTTTGCCTTTTGACAGAGCTGTCAAAGCATCGAGCCCACAATCCTTGTTACACACGCAGCAAAGAGGAATGAAAACATTGTCAGCGGTAAGACTCGTGGGGTAACGGAGACACCAGGAGCAGGGTGAATCACTTAGCAAGCTGTGCTCCTCCATTCGGCAGCTGCCGCCCACCATAACACATCTGCCACTGGGAAAACATTCCGACAGAAAACCTCAAACGAATTGCGGCACAACACAAAAGATCACTTCTGCAAATTGAAATTCATTTCCAATCGAAATGGGGCTCCCCCCGCACCCTGAACACATGTGTAGCTTTAGCAGCCCAAATACAAGCAAGAAGCACTGCAGACTTGATAGTGAGGACCATAAATATTCAGACACTAACCTTTTAAAACTCCGATCTTTTTTTTTTGCTCTTTACACTTCACCTGGATCAAGACTAAGATCCTGTTTTACAGTAAGACCCTGGACTTGGACATCAGAAGTGTATCCGTGTGAGATGAAAGTGTCAAACTTGTTGCTTCATGTCATTTCTCTGAATCCTTGGAGATCGAGCGACACCTGGGAAGAACTCGTGATACCACCGGACAGAGGTGTCTGGTGATGTCGATGCCTTTGCAGGAGAACAAAGGTCCAAGTCCTCGGGATTCTGGAGCTTCCTGTCTTGTGAGATTTGGACGTGCATCTGAGATGATGACTGGATGTCTTTTTGGAGAATCCTTGTGTACCTCTTGAATGAGATACCTAGGGAGACTCAGATGACGAATATCGCTTGGATTGTGAAAGAATGTTAGCTACGGAATGTTGTAGAGCAACTAGCACTGGATAAGGAGCTGCCCTACCATTATGTAGACCCAGGTTTGAATCTTGCTCATGCTGCCTGTCTGTATCCTTGGACAAGATGCTAAGGCCCAGTCCCTTTGCTCTTTCATTCATTTTGCACATTCCCTTAATCTGCATTACCCCATTGAAACCTGCTGTAAAAGTGGGTATCACTCTTGGTTTGGGAAGTAAATGTGAGGCATCATTGTAAAGCATTTTAAGCATCTGCTTGATAGAAAAGTGCAATAAAAATGCACTCCTTCTTCTTCAGTTTGGCCATGTGGTGCATTATCCAGTGATCCAACATGCACATTGAGGATATCAGTGGTTGGAAAAGCCCAAGAAGTTGACCTTGTTTCACCTGGTTGTGCCAGAGAGCTGGGGATGGACTGGTTGTCTGCATGGGTAGTTGTCATCCAGGACCCATTGCGGTTCTCTAGTGTACTGATGGTGGCGATGCCTGGAACCAGTGCCGACTCTCAGACCAGACTTGGTTCTCTACCGCAGTAAATTGGAGTTGAATACATATTGTGACACTGGGCATCTTGTGCAGACTTGAACTTTGAACTTGAAGGCAATGTCAAACAAATTAGGTGAACAGCATAAGAACCGCAGCTTGTGGTATCACGATCAATCATAATCAGACGTAATCAGACAAACCCATTGCGTACCTCTGCCTCTCCGGGGTTCTGTCTCGCACTACAGATCCTCTGCAAACATCTTCATCCATGAAAAGGACTCAGAGATGATCCTTGATGCAATCCCATCTTCACCTTCAATTCTTCTGTCTGTTCCAAAGTAAATGGCTCAACGTTCAAACGTTCAAGAGGTATAGTCTCATTTAGTTGGATTTAAATTGTCGCTCAAAAATACCCAAAAGTCATAATGGGTCAAAACTGAAAGTCTGTGCTTTGGGGTCATATTCCCAATCGACTTCAATGTGCTGTGTTAGACAGCCTAAAAAACCTGACAGTTCTTCTGGTGTGTCCTCCTGTGCTATCTTTTGGCTGACACTTGCCACTGCAGGGCAAGATTCTAATCATCACTTTTTAACCAACAACTGCTGCCACACTCAGCCAGCTACTGCGTACCCCTTTGATTGGGAAGTCAAAGCTTGTTTCTCGGTCTGAAATAGCAGAAAAAACATGAAACTACAGAGAACCAGTCATTTACCCTGGCAGAATGATATCACACAAGCCACTGTTAGGCTTGTTGCAATGGGTCATGAGGTAGATAAGTACAACACCAATTCCAGTGAAGTTGGGACATTGTGTAAAATAATGTGCAAATCCTCTTCAACCTATATTCAGTTGAATACACCACAAAGAAAAGATGTTTAATGTTCAAACTGATAAACGTTTTTAATGTTTTTGTGCAACTATTTGCTCATTTTGAAATGGATGCCTGCAACACCTCATGCTCAAAGAATACCTGTTTGGAACATTCTACAGGTGAACAGGTTAATTGGAAACAGGTGAGTGTCATGATTGGGTATAAAAGGAGCATCCCCAAAAGGCTCAGTCGTTCACAAGCAAAGATGAGGCGAGGATCACCACTTTGTGAACAACTGCGTGAAAAAATAGTCCAACAGTTTAAGAACAATATTTCTCAACGGTCAATTGCACAGAATTTAGGGATTCCATCATCTACAGTCCATAATATAATCAGAAGATTCAGAGAATCTGGAGAACTTTCTACACGTAAGCGGCAAGGCCAAAAAACAACATTGAATGCCCGTGACCTTCGATCCCTCAGGCGTCACTGCATTAAAAACCGACATCATTGTGTAAAGGATCTTACTGCATGGGCTCAGGAACACTTCAGAAAACCATTGTCAGTTAATACAGTTCGTTGCTACAAGTGCAAGTTAAAACTCTACCATGCAAAGTGAAAGCCATATATCAATAACATCCAGAAACGCCGCCGCCTTCTGTGGGCTGAGCTCATTTGAAATGGACAGATGCAAAGTGGAAAAGTGTGCTGTGGTCTGATGAGTCCACATTTCAAATTGTTTTTGGAAATCATGGATGTCGTGTCCTCCGGACAAAAGAGGACAAAGACCATCCAGATTGTTACTAGCGCTAAGTTCAAAAGCCAGCATCTGTGATGGTATGGGGGTGTGTTAGTGCTCGTCGCATGGGCAACTTACACATCTGTGATGGCACCATCAATGCTGAAAGGTACATTCAGGTTTTGGACCAACACATGCTGCCATCCAAGCAACGTCTTTTTCAGGGACATCCCTGCTTATTTCAGCAAGACAAGCCACATTCTGCACGTGTTACAACAGCGTGGCTTCGTAGTAAAAGAGTGCAGGTACTAGACTGACCTGCGCATTATGAAGTGCAAAATACGATAACGGAGACCCCGGACTGTTGAACAACTGAAGTCATACACCAAGCAAGAATGGGAAAGAATTCCACCTACAAAGCTTCAACAATTAGTGTCAGCAGTTTCAGCTTTTTTGAAACATGTTGCAGGCATCCATTTCAAAATGAGCAAATATTTGCACAAAAACAATAAAGTTTATCAGTTTGAACATTAAATATCTTGTCTTTGTTGTGTATTCAATTGAATATATGTTGAAGAGGATTTGCAAATTATTGTATTCTGTTTTTATTTACATTTTACACAACGTCCCAACTTCACTGGAATTTGGGGTTGTAAATTATTTAAAATCAGCAATTGTTTAAGTGATTTTAGGGAAAGTTATGTTAAGTATTTGGACAGTGACACAATGTCTATAATCAATATGCGCTTGTTGTGTAGATGTTCACCCTTAATTCATGGGATTTGTCAAAAATGAACCATTTAGGAATTACAGCCATTATTTAATACACAGTCCTCCCATTTTTAGAGCCCATAACCAACTGAACAAATTAAACATAATGATTATTGTGACGGCAGCACGGTGGATTAGTGGTTAGCACTGTTGCCTCACAGCGAGAAGGTCGTGGGTTCAATTCCCGTGGCCTTTCTGTGTGGAGTTTGAAAAAAAGAAAATTGAAACATAGATTACAACACCATTACTAGTTACATAAATAAAATGATAAATATAATATAATGATAAATAAATAAATAAAATGTCCTATAAGTAATGCCTCATAAATAAAATGATCATGAACAACAAAAAATAAGGAGTGCAAGTAATATAATTAGCTTGTTTGCTAGTTTTTCCTCCTAGGCACCCACCTTTTTCAGGAAATTACCTGTGTGATACATCAGTCAAAGCTTGGAATCAAATTTTGTTAACAGAAATGAAAAATAACAAATTAATACACCACTTCTACATACATTCCACTATAGCCAAAATAATATAAACCAATTAAACATTTCATTATTATATAAATAAGATTAAAAATAGGATGAATAATGGTATGAGGAGCTGTGTCTTTGGAAAAAAGTAAAAATAAATTATTTCCCTCACTATGTGGAAAATCTAAATAAATTCCACAGGGGACTCGAACCAGCGATGGAACAGATGCTCCACTATATCACACTACACAAGTGAATGTGTGACATTTCAAGTTTAATATTTTTAAACAGATTTGACAGTTTTTCCACATAGATTTGCACTATTGGTTTATAAAAATGACATATACCATTATAAATGTGGATAAACATCTTTTCAGCAGAAAAATGCTCACTGGGAGGCGTATAGACACACCCCTTTATGTTAATTCCCTCATTTATCCTGGGAAAAATAATTACACGGTCCGCTCCCATGTAGACATTAAAGGCTCGTTCGACGCTCATGAAAAAGAAGAATAACAATTGCAGTTAATTAAACATAATGAATAGATGGTTAGGAATGATTCTTTATATCCCTTGAGTTAAATCAGAAAGTCTACACCACAAGAACATTTTATTTTGTCTCCATTGTGCTGGATGTACAGATGTAAAATTCCAAAGACGGTGACTGTCCAACTACTTATGGACCTGACTGTATATCAAACTAGAAGCACTCGGAGAGCGCAAACCTCCGCCAAGGCCATAGGGTGACTGACGTCACATGGAATACCCTTTGGCAAAGAGACTTATTCCACGTCGTTTCACACATCTACAGTCATGTTTCAGATTCAGTGGTTAAACTCTTAGATCTTCAGCAAATGTATTTATAAAGAGAAACTGCATGAACTACACACGTTTTTTAATCTTCCAATAATTTTATTCAGTGAGGAGAAACAAATGCTAAATTATGGTTGTGTTGTCACTTAATTTTTGTTCAGCCTTTATGACCTGTCTTCATGATGTTAGATGCAAAAATGTTGAAACTGGCCCTATCCTGCAATGATAAAGAATCCTTAAAAAAAATGACTGGATCCGGATTGTGTTCCGGATAATTACCAAAATTTAATGACTTCTAAGTTAGACCAAGATACACCCCTGGTAAAAAATTTCATTGAAATCCATTGAGGATTTTTTGAGTAATCCTGCCAACAAACCAACCAACCAACCAATCAATCAATCAACCAACAAACAGAGGCGACGGAAAACATAACCTCGGCGCAGGTAATAATCCAAAGTGTGAGTTTGACTTTGTCAAATATCATCATCAACTGTCACGTTTTCAACAACAGAGCAAGAAAATGTTCCTAATTGCAACTCATGATTGATTAAAATAGCTGGGAAATGAGCAGAAGAATCCATTTCCACCTTCAGAAGACCTTCCACGGTGACGGCAGGTGTTCTTCGCCTATAATATCTACTGTATGACGCACCAAAGTCACATTCAGAAAGCAATTTTCTGTCCAAAACACAATTTCACCCATTAATTGTCTAATGAACAAGATGTTTTCCATGGATACCTTTCCAATGACCACTTAGGAAAAAGAGCAAGAAGATTTAATATGATGGAAATAAGTGTGACAGTCTAAATGGTCCCCGCTGAATGTACTGACGCATGTTCCGACCTTCCCTGTCAATCTGGAGGGCAGATGGGGTGGCCATTTACTTTGTGGCTGCAGACACAGTTTTTTATCATTACTTGTTGAAAACCTAGCCAGAAAAACAGCTACCCCACCGCCGCCTGCACAAGAAAACAGTGGAAAAACAGAACGTTCAGAACATTTGTGGATCTGATTTGCTGTGTAGTCAACTCGATTGCTGCCGTCTCTGTAGGGCATTGTAAGAAGAGGCACTTGGCGCGCCTCCTGCCTCCCCAAGAGCTGCCTCATTAGTATGCATGTTTATGCAAATATAATAGGACCACTCATTTTTGTCGCAACATGTATTCTCGATGAGGTATTTATGGTGTAAGGTGTATTTAGCATGCAAATGTATGCAAATACAACAGAGATATAGTGATTTGCAAAAAGAGCGTATTGCCCTCAGTAGTATGCAAATCTACACAAATATTATGGCAGCGATCATATTGCAAATATGTCCTCCACATGAGGTTCTCATCGTGTAAATATAAACATTTCAACATTCAGGACTGCAAAGATATACAGCAATTCCTAAAAGATACTGTAATTCATTAGCATGTATAATTTTGGTGCTAGGTTGATGTTGCACCCAATGTTAGCTTGAGCTGAGTGCCTCCACTATGAGCCATGGGATTTATAAAGTGCTTAAAAAATACATACTTGTGGTGGTGAGGACCTGAGCGAGGAGAGCGAGCCATAAAACCGTGATTTATTCGTTCACGTGTTTTAAAAATCCATTAGTGTCACATAATGTGATGCAAACCGGCTAACATTAGCATGAAAACTTGCTAGCATCACATAATGCAGTGCTAACAGGCTAACTTTAATATGAAAGCTCACTAGCATCACATAAGGAGATGGCATCACATAACGTGATGCTAACGGGCTAATGTAAGCATATGCCAAGTACTTTCATTGTGAATAATGGGATTCATTAAAACCAATGGTGGGCACAGCTAACCAAAAAGTTAGCTTTGATAACCATTAATCCCATAACAGAAAAGTTAACTTTTTTGATGCTAAACTAATAAACTGCTAAAAAAATGTATCTTTATTACAGATAACCGATAACTTTTAGTATTGATTCAGATGCAGCCACATCAGATTACACTGTCTGCTTCTGATAAACGAGTTTCACATTCACTTTTCGCTGCTGGGTAAATTCAAGGATCACAAACACATAAGAACGCAAGAATAATGAATGAATAAAAAAATAAAACCCCAAACTGTCAACAGTATTAGAAGTCACAGATTATCTCAGTAGATTAGATACACAAACTAAAAACATGCTTTCAACCGCGCGGCTTAAACAACCAAAATACATTCATCAATGCATTGATTGGCAGAGTAAAATACATGTAGTAAATATAAATTCTTACCTGTTAGTTTCAGTGGGATTCATCTGAATAAATAATCCACATGAAGAATCCTTTTTTAAAAATCCAAAACAGTGTCTAAACATGAAGAAAAGTCCCTCTGTACACACAGCTGCGCCGTGAGAGCTCCTCTTCCCACCGAGTCTTGCTGATTAAATTACAGCCTCAAAGAAATAAAATAAAATGTTAAAATTAGTCTGTTTTGTTTTTGTGTCGAGTGGACTCACTCACTGTAATGCCCAAAGTGAACCTGAACTACACTACCCACAATACTCCCTGCGTCGACCAACCAATCACGTTTTGCGCTTAATGATGACATCATCAGCAAGCAACAGGCAGTCAGTCTGCTACAAATGCCCAACAGACAGACTAAAATGTTTGATTTTAGGGTTTACAAATGTTCTTGACCGTTAAACTTTGCCCACTTTACCAGCAAAAAAATGTTATCGGACTGAAAGTTATCAAAACTAAATTTATTGGAAGATAACTGGTCCGATGATGTTTTTAAAACTTATCCGAAAAGCTAATCCGCTAGCGAAAACATTAGCTTCGATTAGCTGAACTGTGCCCACCACTGCTTAAAACACATTTAGAATTATAATTTGCATAGAAAAGTATCACTACACAGCTTCAGGTAATTTTACATATTGCCTGAAAAATTATAACTATGTGTGGTTTCTTAGTTTTTTTGCCGGATAGACTAGCTAGCATATAACAGACACACAGATTTAGCCTTAGAGAATTATGGTATAGTATAGATCATAGCAGTAGTCATTTTGCACTTGTGCTTCATATGAGGTACAGGCCAGGTCAGGTCTGCAAGCATTGTTGGTGGCGTATGTCACTGCATCTACTCCACTACGGAGCCATCTTGAGTCCTGTACCCATCTACTTGTTGGAGCCAAGTGGAACGTTGGTGTCTCGTTGGCGGTCACCAGCCAGTGCGATCTTCAGCAATGGGGTCTCCTGAGTGGTGGACCACAGAAAAGCTCCTTCACCATGCAAGTGATACCAACCATTTGGCATGACGTCATTCCAGCAGTACCCTTTTGTACTGAAGAGTACTTTGGCAAAATATAGTTGGATATTGGGAACCCACTGTGGAAATATGGGTGTTCCATCTCTCCTCATTCAATTCAATCCAATTTACTGTATTTATATCGTGCCAATCACAACATACGTTGCCCCAAGGTGCTCATTAGTATGCAAATATGTGAAAATATCATGACAAGTAATGTGGCCTCATGTGCTCCCTATGAGTTTTCTTATTGTGTTTATATGGTTTAGTAAAACATTTCTTATTAATATGCAAATGCATGCAAATGTATAGGTGACACTCATGCTGCACCACCTACTTTACAGGAGATATCCACAATATGCAAATGATGTTCCCATTGGTAAGCACTGGGGAGATATTGTATTATAATTTAATAAACGTTTGTCTGGTTGTTCCACCACTCCTCCCAGCTCCTTTGGTATTTTCCCACCACACTTGGTGTATGGATGGAAGCTGACCTTGGAATTGCAGTTGAAGGCTTTGTTTTGGAAAAAGTTCAAGGTCATTGGGGTCAGTGATCAAAACTGTGGTCTGTCTGTCTGTTCCTCCACTCCTCACAGGTCCATGGTATGATTTCCACAAACTTGGTGTGTCCATGAAGGTCAAGCCTGGAATTAACTTAAAGGGTTTGCTTTAAAAAAAACAAAAGGTTAACGCCATCAAAAGACACACTTATAAGGTGATTTGCACCAAACTCGGCATACTTATGGAAGTAGCTTCCAGAATTGCCCGGCACTGTCAAATTTGCCCAAAGTTCAATGACTTGTCTGTCTACCTGAAGAAGCAAGGAAGAAGGAAAATGATGATGATCATGCTGATGATCCTCCCTGGTCCTTTTGCTAATTTCTACCAAACTTGGCATGGCAATGAATGTTGACCTAGAAACTGCCCTTAAAGTACTCATTCTTGCAACAGAACCCGATTTTCAACCCAATTTGAATGAAATGGGGCACAAACTTGGGTGGGTTCCAACTTGGGTGGGTGAATTTCCTGGCAAGGTCAGCCAGATATCAGACAGTTGGGTGAATGTCAAGGAATTAAGGTCATTGGAGTCAAATGCCTCATTGCTGTAGTCCTTACAGAGTAGTCAGGACCTCAAATTGAGGCTCTTCTAATTAGTATGCAAACTACTGCAGAGTTCATGTTGCACCATCAACTCCACATGAGGTACCCGTGATATGAATGAGCTTGATTTTTCTCAACACTGGTGAGATACAGCCATAATTCAAGAATTAAACCCTCCTCATTGCGATGAACTTTATACAATACCCATGTGAGCCACAAGAATGTACGCATAGAGTGTGTAAATACGAGCTTCCAATTATTCAGTACTGCTAAGATACAACCTTTCCCAGAAGATTATGCTCCCCTTGTTAGCATAGAAATCTATGCACAGACCTCTGCAAAAACTTAATCAGCTCATCTATATCCTGAGGACTATATTGTTAACATCAAGTGCCCAACATGCACTGGATTGATCTTGAGTTATCTTCACAAGCATGTGTTTACATACACACAGACAGATGTACTACGTACGCCCGTTCCAGTGTGACGTAGATATTCTGTTGTTGGGCAAAGTGGCGAGGCCAGGCTCACAGACGATTCAGTGGTGCGGCAGCTCACGAGAAAAATAACCACTCACCCTACTTACAATCTTGATTAGATAAACAATTAAGTAATTACCTTATGCATTCACTCCCTGAGATGATACAAATCAGGTTTGTGGACATGTAATCAATTTGAAGAGGCCCGAGACTTCAGAATACTGCAAGCCGTAATGTGCCTAATTATGCTCGATGACATCAGCTGATACAAGCCCAAATGACTTCTCAATACATCGTCTGTCTTATCTGGTGTCATTTCGAGATAGTAATTTCGTACCAGGATAACAGTACTGTGCAAAAATCCTAGGCATGATTAAAAATATGTCAGCAAGCAAAGATGATGCAAATGATTAAACTGTCTTTTACTGACGTACTGCACTAATGCATTTTTTAAAAAAATTGTCAAAAGCTACATTTATGTTGAGCCATGAGGGCTGGACGTTTGCACAGTACTTTAACAACTTTCAAGTTTTAGAACAACAGATTCTACCATCTGCACTGCTCTCCTAAAGCAGTGTACTTTATTTAAATGTGTGTAACCCATGCAATTTTCTTTTTGTTGTTTGGGTTCAATACACACACCATCTGTCTACCCCAGGAAACCGAAGAATGGGATGATAATGAAGAGGAAGAAAGAAAAGAAGAGGAAGATACTCGTAATGATGATGATGATACTGAAGAAGGAAGAAGATGATAATAGTGATGACAATGACGAAGAAGATAGTAATGATGATAAGGAAGAAAAGAAGATAATGATGATAATGAAGAAGAAGCAAGAAATAAGGCAAAAGATGGTGATGATGACAATGAGGAAGATCATAATGATGATAATAAAGGAGAAGTAAGATGATAATAGTGATGATGACAATGACAAAGAAGATAGTAATGATGAGAATGATGAAAAGACAATAATAATGATAATGAATAAGAAGCAAGGAAGAAGGAAAATGATGATGATCATGATGATGACAACGAGGAAGAAGATCATAATGATGATAAAGAAGTAAGAAGAAGATAATAGTGATGATGCCAATGACAAAGAAGAAGATAGTAATGATGAGAATGAAGAAAAGACAATAATAATGATAATGAATAAGAAGCAAGGAAGAAGGAAAATGATGATGATCATGATGATGATAATGAGGAAGAAGATCATAATGATGATAAAGAAGTAAGAAGAAGATAATAGTGATGATGACAATGACGAAGAAGAAGATAGTAATGATCAGAATGTAGAAAAAGATAATGATAATGAAGAAGCAGAAAAAGTAGAAGAAGAAAGAAATTCTGATGCTCTCGAGGATTAAGATGATAGTCATGATAATGAAGAAGGAAAGGAAGATGATGATGACGACAATGAGGAAGAAGATCATAATAATGATAATAAAGAAGAAGGAAGAAGATATAATAGTGATGATAATGACGAAGAAGACAGTAATGACGAGAATGAAGAAGCAAGGAAGAAGAAACATGATGATGATCATAATGATGATAATAAAGAAGAAAACTTTGATGATAATGAAGAAGAAGCAAGAAGGAAGAAGATGATAATGATGACAATTAAAAAGAAGATGATAATACCGAGCACAATGAAGAAGCAAGAAAGAAGGCAAAAGATGGTGATGATGACAATGAGGAAGAGCATATTGATAATGATAATAAAGAAGAAGGAAGAAGATAATAATGACAATAATGAAGAAGATAGTAATGATGAGAATGAAGAAAAGAAGATAATGATAATGAAGAAGAAGCAAGGAAGAAGGAAAATGATGATGATCATGCTGATGACAATGAGGAAGGTCATAATGATGATAATGAAGAAGAAGGAAAAAGATGATAATGACGATGACGACAATCAAAAATAAGATGATAATGGTGACGATGATGAAAAAGAAGAATATGATAATACCGAGCACAATGAAGTAGAAAAAGATAATAATGACAATGAAGAAGATGATGATAATGACAATGAAGAAGAAGCAGAAGAAGTAGAAGAAAGAAATTCTGATGCTCATGAGGGTTAAGAAGTCATGATAATGAAGAAGGAAAGGAAGATAATGATGATGATTATGAAGAATACAATAATGAAAAAGAAGATGATAATAAAAGAGAAGATAATGATGAAAATGAAGAAGAAAGAAGATGATGATGATGGCAATGAAGAAGACAATAATGATGATACTGAAAAAGAAGGAAGAAGATAATGATGGCAATGAAGAAGAAGATGATGATAAAGGAGAAGAGGAAGATAGTGATGATGATGATAATGAAGAAGAAGACACTAAGGATGAAAATGAAGAAGAAGTTGACAATGACACTTAGAAATGGCAACACCTGTAACTTGATGAGATTGGAACAGATTTTTTTTCAGTCTATTTGAGTGATTCCAAATCTTCAAAATGGCCATTCTTAAAGAGTTTGAACTTTTAGGGTCATGCAAGATCAAAGATCAATGTCCACAATGTAGAATCCACAGGTGTATGTTTAAACAATTTGCAAAAATAGCCGTTTTAAGGTACCCATATAGGTACCTTAAAATGGCTATTTCTGTGTTTTATTTTGATCCATGTCTCACAGACACACATGGAGGAGGTTCACCGTACTGCAGTTAGCCACTAAGGGGCAATAGTGAGCGTTCGATGCTACGTATGCCTTGTTGTTTGAACATCATTTATGATCATTATGCAAAATGTCTCTCATAACAGACTGACTTGCTTTGATTAGTAAATGTATTATCTCCAGGACTGCCAAGAAAGTTCTTACCTTGAAAACCATGATATCGTCAACAAAACATTTGACCTATGATACAGTATCCAGCTAACTGACGTCACTGACCAGAGCACCGTTGCAGTTTTGAGAATGACCAACTACCTTTACTGTGTTGACAGTTGATTTATGGGGGATTAGAGTCTCTTTCAAAATGTTAAACTCAGTTTATCTTTATTCTTTTCACCCTTATTTAACCCTTTATCCATCACATTGTCCCCATACTTTATAGCTGTCAATACAACCTAACACACAAGCGACTGATTCCTTAAAGGGGTCATATTGCGTGAAATTAATTTTATCTACCTTTTACAGCTAAATATAACTTGTGTTGCATGTTAAACATCCTCAATGTTTCACAGGTGTATGAGTGTGCATGTAGAAATTCTCATGCTATAAGAAAAACTTAGGTCTGAAATGACTCGATGTTAGCTTCTGTGACATATGTCGCGGATATTATATTTGTGCTGTGAATTATGTCATTCCTTGAAAACAGAAAAAATGGGTATTTTCAGGATGAATCACCTGTGTGTTATTTTGTAATTTAAAAAAAAAAAAGCAAAAAAAAACAAAACAAAACCCGACAATGTGAATTATGACCCCTTTAAATGACGAGAGATGCATTTTACACGGCAAAGCAGTCAGTTTTGAGGGCTGTGTTGATATCTGCTACATATTTTGTCTACATGATACAAAGTACTACAAAACTTGCTGTTGTACAAAAACAAACTTTTCTTTCCTTTTTTTTAAGAAATCCTGCATTGAAACAACAACTGATACAGAGTGAAAACTGTGTTGGGAAGGACAGACATGGGTGAGAATCTCGACAGTATACATCGCTTGGAGAGGCGTTGAACATATAGGCGTGCTCGAAAGGTCCTCACAACAGCAGAAACGTTGGCACGAGAAAAGGCGATACAGTGAATTTTTAAAAAAGAAAACGATGAGTTTGGCTTGGGTGATTCCAAACTGAGTGTCACTTTTATACATTGGCTCATGGAGCGCCATTTGGCGCTGATTGCCACTTCCTGTTGTGAGATTAGCATTTCAAATTGCTTGAAAGAAAGCCTTTGAAGGAAGGGACACACGTTAGGTGGTGTAAGACAAAAGGGCTTTGACATCAACAGAAAAACTACATCTGTCACAATAGCGATTCCGCCTTATGCACACGTGTGAAGTATGTGGAGAACGTTCGCGTGATTGCGTACACGTCACGCAAGGTCCAAACAAGTTTTGTCCAAAAAAACCTCCCCCCAGCTCCGCTCCTCTTCAGACAAAACAAACCGGCGGTCATTCCCCTCACCCCAATCAAAAAGTGCGTGACGCTGTTCGGAGAGCTATATTTCCACAGGAAACATCCGTCTTCTTCTGTTACGCTGTTAAACTGCAGTCTGCGGTTAAGTCAGCGTTGATTTGACTGTTTCTCATGTGTGTATGTGCGTGTGTGTGTTGTCTTTTTCTTCTTCTTCTTCTTCTTCTTTTTTTGAAAGCCTCCCCTTCGCTGAAGGAGCGTTCATTGTTCACGCCATGGTTTCCTTCCCTGGGAGTCTTCTGTCATTAAACGTGTGCATGTTGATGACCTCCTCTGTCTTAACAATGACTGGCGGCTGAGGCTTCTGTTTGAGTCGGCGTTGGCACTTCAGTGACATCCGCAGCTCATCCATCATGGCGCTGCAGAAAGATCGCTGGAAGACAAACGGGAAAGATGCAAAGGTTGATGAATGCACTCAAAATGACTTTTTATTATTTATT